>NW_010247459.1:2686-20503 GCF_000690775.1 Eurypyga helias | reverse complement strand
TGCTTAATGGAGAAAGGTCTCTAGTGTTATGTCGAAGGGGTCAGATGGAGCCATCGGTTTGCATCCAGCAAGACATTTATTTTTCTGCAAGCCAATTATAGATGCTAAGATTGGAGAAAGGTGAAGTCAAGATGTAGTTTTATTAAGCGTCTGAAAGAGTTTGTGCTTAATTAGAAAGAGTCTACTGAATTAGCACAACTTGAGTGCGAGCAATTAAGGCTCCAAGAACCCTTTTGAGCAGCCAGCAGCTCTGGGAAAACCGTTGGGTGCATTCAGAAATGTTGACAAGGCTCTGTCTGAATTAAATGTGGCTTTTCCAGTTTTTATTGGAGAGCATTGCTCCCTGATGCTTTGGGTCATTAGTTCCTGGACAACGTTTGCAGAGTGGGTTTTGTGCCTGCAATTTGCCTACCTTGGTGCAGTTACACCTCCTCCTACCTGACAGAAGAAAATTCCTATGGATCAAAAGGATCTGCCTCACCCATCACTCTGTCTCTGACAGTGGCCTGTGGCAGACAAAATGCCTACACACACACACAGCAGGGTCTCCCTTGCATGCTCTGTCATGCTGCAAAGGTCTCTGTCACAGCCACCTTGTGTTTCACAGCTCTTCCTTCACCTTCCTCTCTGTGGACTGTTCTTTGGACTCTCAGTAGATGGTGAGCACTACCTCTGGGCAGCTTTCCTCCTCGGTTTTGTAGTAACATGCTAAATACAAAATCAAGCAAATGGCATCAGCTTTTGTGCTTCTCAATCACCGGTGACCATCCTAAATTGCATACAGAGTTTCTCTCCTCAAAACTAAAGGTAGTTGTCATCTAATTTCGTATCACAACACTGAAATCCCAAACCACCCTACAGAATCACTGGCCACACTGCTGCTCCTAGAATGGCATGTCGCTCCTTCCTCCCGACTGAAGTTACTCTCCCATCCATCTCCACATCCGATCTGAAAGATGGCATTTGTACAGAAGGAAAGGCCTGCACTGGAGATTTTGGGAGGCAGGAAGCTGCTGATGCATGCACGTGCACTGCAGCAAAGTGCTTTGGAAAAGGATGAGCACCTGGGAGCAGGTCCTTCCCCGTGTGCACCATGCAGAGCGGGATGCACAAGGCAATTCTCCACCGCTCACAGCGCCCTGAGCCCTCCGCTCACCCTCCCCTTGCAGACAGCTGCTGCACAGCTGGGAAAGGCAGACACTTGCCAAGCATCACTATGTTGAGCGCAACTGAATGCCAGAGCCTTCATTAATAATGTTCATCAGCAGAAGACACCATGAAAATTAAAGGGGAAAGGAACAGAAACAACTTCAAAGGCAGGTCTCAGCCACAGGCCGCCTAGCTGGGTACTGGGTGGGATGAAAAGCCTCAGGAACAATGGGGATGCCGGGATCAAAGGCACCTTCACTGCAGAGCTCTAATTGTACCTGTCCAAATAAGCCTTCACAATAGTCTAACACTGCTCTGTGGCTGCATCTGTGAAACAAAATGTCAAACCCCACTGAAAAGCACCATACAAAAGATGTTCCTTTTCCTCCCAAGTGAGCATGGCAGCACATACATGCTGTCACGGAGGTAAAGAGGATGACAATGGCATAGTTTATACAGAGCCAGGCTGAGTTAGATTTATATTTTGTCTTATCTAGCTTTGCCCATCCTTCTGCTGTTCCTAAACAATTTTCATCACTGCGTTATTTGAGCACCTTGCATCTGCACTCTGCAGCATGTATAGAGGGGAAAGACACCTCCCTTGCCCCGGTGCCCTACAAGGGATGTGAACATCCCGTGAACAGGGATGCCGTTCCCTGCTGCTTTGGGAGGGGTGTTGGCGACCAAGCCTGTTGGCTCCTTTTTAGGGGAAACCCTGAGGTTTTGAGGCTGCCTGCTGAGAGGTCTCTTCTCCCAAGTAACAAGCAATAAAACAAGAGGAAATGGCCTGAAGTTGTGTCAGGGGAGGTTTAGATTGGATATTAGGAAAAATTTCTTCACCAAAAGGGTCGTCAGGCATTGGAACATGCTTCCCGGGGAAGTGGTTACGTCACCACCCCTGGAGATACTTAAAAGGTATTTGTAGGGACGTGGTTTAGTGCTGGACTTGGCAGTGGCAGGTTAACAGTCATACTCAATGATCCTAAAGGTCTTTTCCAACCTAACTGACTCTATCCCTGTCCCCTCCCTGCGGTGGGGACCCTGTCTCTCAGGCTGGTGGCTCTGCTGCCCAGGAAAAGGCACTTGGGGTCAGGATGCCCTGCGGCCTCATCCCACGGAGGGATGTAGAGAGGAAGAGTGAAGCAATTCAATTTGACCTGTTCCTTGAATGAGTTGCTCTGATCCTAAAGGCAGTGGGGTTCAACTCGCACATAAACATTTCACAGTAGCCAATACAACAAATTCACGGGTGAACCGAGCCACCCACTCAGCAGCTGGAAAGGCACCAGGGCAGGCTCTTCACACCACATCCCTCCAGCAAGGAGTACCCTTGCTGCTACCTCCCCAGCGGTGGCAGCACCCAGGTGCCACGCAGCAGGGCAAGCCGGGTGCCCCAAATTGCTGCTGACTGCTGAAGGCACACTGCTCCCCCCAGGAGGGGTACAGGCGGTTCTGTGGGACTGGGGGGAGGAGGGAGCTTGAGGGATGCCAGAGAGAAGGGCTCTGGAGGTTGGGAGAAATGATGACTTTCACCATACAGCTAGGACAGAAACAGCTGCAGAAACCTCTATGCTCTTCCTTAGCAGCAAGATTTTCTGTGTTGAAGAGAAAATTCCTACAGCTGCAAGGAAGTTGTAACTCTCAAGTTATAACTGGCCAAGTTTCATGCTTCGGAGAGGAAGACCAACAGTGAACTTCAGCTGGGTTTTGCTAAGCAATGACAACCAGAGTGCAGGAATGTGGGTTTGGGTGGAAGGGAGATTTGTCCTTGCGAGGCAGGTATTGGCAGTCTCCTTTAGTAAGAATCCCAGATGTTTTCCTCTCATTTGGACTCATGAAGCAGGAGAAGGACCATAATAGCAGGTGAAGAGTTAGATCTGCTCTGTGCTCCCAGACATCTTCCTCAGGGAACAAGCTTATTGCCCAGTACAGAGATCTCCATCCCTTCCAGCCTCGTCAGCTGCACAGAGCTGTGCAAGTGGACAGACACTGAAGAGAATTGCCCACCTCAGGTCTTCTTTGGTGCAGAGATTTTGCAGTTTACTCAGCAAAATAAACTCTGGAAATGCCAAAGGTGGCCAGCACTGAGCCACATTTCATCAGATGTTGCCCTGCTTGAAGACTGCGGAGTGGCTTTGGCTTCAGCCAGGAAGCAGGGCAATGTTTTAAGCCCACTTTTTCCATCTGGTATTCACAGGCAACCCTGCCCTGAAGTGGTGGCATCCTGATCTGCATCGTTTAACTTGTCTGGCCACAGCCCAGGGCTCTGCACAGAGACCAGCAGGTCAGGAATACAGACTGACACTTGTCTATGGAGCTTTTGCTGCGATAATAGTTTTGGAAGCATTTGGGAGACCTCTCCAAAGAGTATTTCTCTTGTGCCTTGCATTGCTCCCCCAGGGAACATTAAATAGGCATATGCATCACTGGGGGTGCAGGAAGGATGTTCATCTGGGCTATGTTTCTGTACATCTGCCTTTTGAATAACCCATCATCAAGGAGGAATATTTGTTAATTATTCAGCCTCAGTAATTCAAAGCTGTTAATAATGTAAGTAGTGGATATTGCTGTAAATTAAAATCAATGGTTTGCATAACATCTTTGATCAAATCTGAGTGCTCTGGCTTCCAAGCATGCTACCCTGTTTAATAAAGCAGAGATTGATGGGTTTGCTATTATGAGGAAATGAGATCCAGACAAAATGATTGTTGGTTACTAGGAATATAGAAATCACTTAAGGAAAAAGGTGAAATACTGATGTGGAATGAATGCTGAAAACCCATATATGGACACATTTAAAAGGCTCTTCTGTATATCATTAATGTGATAAAAAAATGTGTAATTATTTTTTCAAGCTCCATTTCTACTTTCCTGTAAACACTCCAACTTCCCTAAATGACCTCAAGTGTTTTTGCTTATTTTATGCAGCAATTAAGCTGCACAGATCAGTCATGTTGGTAAGGCCACGCACACTGCCCCTCTGGATTTTGTTACACATGTCACACTCTGACCTCCCCACCACCACAGTGGGAAGAAGTCACAAACAGCTCCGTGCTGAGAGCACCTTGGGCACTGCACAGACACTCCAGCTGGAGTGAGAGATAGAAAAGGGAGTGAGGGTTGAATAAATAACTTTGCTTTTGGAGGCAGAGGAGCGCAGCTGATAAAAAGGAGGCTGGATGGACCATTTCCAAGCTGGAAAGGAATAGCTCTGCCTGCAGAGGTAACCTGGACCATCTCCTGGAGGTATCTAGGGACTGTAGTGAACATTTCGTAACAAGGGATGTAGGTAATTCCCACTAAAGAAGATAAAAAGCTTGGAGCCGTAGTAGCCTAGAAGACAGCTTTCTTCTTGATTTAACAGTGGCCTCAGCATATGGGGAATATATGGAATAAGGTCCGCTTTGTTTTCATCAAGCCATGGCTTTCCCTCTGTAGCTGCAGCTGACATGATATTTCATGTACATCTTTAACTAAAAATAAGCTGTCATTTGCCTCTCCCACTTTCTACTCCCCTGATTATTCCTGGGCATAAAATCAGAGGCTGAGCGTTACACGCTTAAAAAAATCAAGATAGGTTATTTTATGAGTAAACCTAACAATGCATGTCTCTGTATAGAAAGATGACAATAGGGAAGATATTATTTGATCTATGGCTTTCCAGTTGTTACCATATTCTTTTCTACAGCCAACTAAAAGTATTAATAATCACAAATCAGCATTAATCCAGAACCATATGATTTCTTCTAATGCCATCAAATGCTACGCTGCCTGTGCTGCTTCGCTTCAGGCTGTGCAGATGGCAGGACAACTTCTAACAGATTCAAATCAACTGTGTACTTCACTTCTGGTCTAGAAACAGATAGAAATTAATTAAAGTATTGACAAGCCAGAAATAAACAGTATTCCATATATCAAAATAACTCAGTCATACAGTTAGAGTGCTTTCTTTTTTTTTTTGCAACCAAATAAATTATGGTGGTGGGGCAGGTGGGAAGGGATGAGGTTTTCTCCTTTTACGCTAGCTGGAACCTCAGAAAAGTTCTGCAAACCAACTGACTTCTACTAATGGTGTGGGGCTGAAAATGAACCATGTTACTGCAAACAGACCCAGCCCAAGTGGGATCACGAACAATGAAACTAGGACTTGCAGGCCACCTCCTCCTCCTGGACAAAACTACAGATGACATCACCAATCCTGCACCTCCACTCCACACATCTCCTGGAGGCTGAATGCTGCAGCACTTCAGAGAATTAAGTGTTTTAAGCAGCTGATAATACTGATTAAAATCAATTGTCAAGATGAAGCAAAGAAGACAGGCTATTTAAATGTTTTTAGAATTGCGGTGTGTGGGCTGTGCAGTCAACCGGTGCGTGCGAGGAGCGTGCTCCCATCTGGGAGGGGGGCGCGTGCTGGGGCTGCCAGACGCTCTGGGACCTCAGGAGACACAGGGGCCAGAGCAATGGCTCCAGCTCAGCACACACCTCAGGCTTTTGGACTGCCCAGATTCAGGCTGGCAGGCAAAGCACGAGGGCTCCAAGTAACAAACTCAGGAAAAAAGATTTCTGCCGGTCCACAGGATTTCCTAGCTTACACCACCTTGCCTTTTGTTCTTGCCTTTTCTGGATGGAAATTGGATCAGGGGCTGAAAACTGATCCTGAACTACGCAATGTTTTATCATGATCTTCACACAGATGAAGGTCTGAGACCTCAAGGAGACAGCAGTTTGCAGCTACACAGGAAACGTGAGAGTGAGGCAGGAAACAAACCCAGACCCTGCAAGCCTCTGGGCACTGCCTAAACTGAGGACCTCTCCCCTTGCAGGGAAGTTAGACAGGAGCACAGCAGCCACGACCTTCTCTACTGTTCATACGATGAAGGATGAAACCCTGGCTCTGCTCCTTCCCAAGCAGCAGATCAAGAGTTGTGTAATTTACACCCACGTATGAACGGATATTGCTGTGAGGCTGATGCGTGTAAGTACAATCCTTAAAAACCATTAGACTGTCACCTAAAATATAAGATAAAATTAACTTACCAAATCAGCATTAGATTAGGATCATGGTATTTATGGAGAGGAAGGGCAGCTGCTGCAATTACTCTGGGATCCACTAACTACCACCACATGAGAGCTCTTGTGCAAAGCCCTGTGCAGTCACAAATCGCAATCTTACACATCTACCTGGAGTTTGCAGGACCTTGGCACTGTGTTTTGTTCCATACAATATATGTTCAATATTTAAAATCTTACTCCCAATGCCCCTTCACATGCTGAGTATTCCTCTCTTATTTTCACATAAATATACTAACGAGTCAGCTTATTTTAAGGAGGTTACTAAATACTCTATATGGGGAAAAAAAAAAAATCAGATCTCTGCCTTAGGCATAGGTAGGAATTTAGGCACATTACAAAGTGCAGCAGAGATGTTGTAACAATCATTTCTGCTTTGTGAATGCTGAATAAAACCAAAGATCAAACACACCTTTAATCAGAAGTTTCTTGATGAGTTTCTAATTAGAATTGCTCCTGAGAAGTAAGTCCACCATATCCACCAACCTATATGTCAGTTTAATAAAGAAGATGAAAGAAGCACAAAAATAAACCTGACTTTTGGTGCATATTCCATCTTAATAATGTGATTATCTTCTGTTTTCCAGATAAGTGCCTATCTCATGTCATACAGAAGTCTTAGAGCAGGCTGCGTGTTCAAATGACAAATACAACATAGCTATGCTCAGGAGAGCTGATTTAACAAAGCACCTTATTTCCCAGCAGCATTCCCATGAATTGTCATTCATTTCACTTCCATATTCTATAAACGTTGAAGACAGCCTATTATGTATTTTTGAACAAGAATATTTGTAATTCAGTCATTGTATAAAATATTACCTTACAGAGACACAGCAATGTCACCATTACATATCCACGTACAACTGTCTCAAGTTGATCTCAGCAGTTTAGAAACAGGGAGTAACTTGATGCAGAACTGTGACAAAACCTCCTCTGGCATGGGAGTGAGCTGGAAAAGTCAAGATTTAGACTCATGAGAAACAAGGAAACATGAGCCTAAATCTGAGTGCCCAGATTTCTCTGAGAAATGTGTGATGACTTCTGCAACAACCAGGTGCCAAACTAGGATGCACTCTTCAAGAGTGAGCTGCTGCTGGGCTAAAAGCATTTATTTCCCAGTCTTATTATAACTTTTCCCATAAAATGAAAAAGTCCTGCCCTATCCACACACACCTGTTTCCCCAGTGATAACTTTATCAAAACACCATAGTGGCTGTTCTTGGTTGTTACTGGTACTCCTGTACTAAGTTCTCTTTTTCAAAGCAGGGAAAACCTGTGTGCCCATCTTTGCTGAAAGCCTAGAGGTTGCAAGACTTTCAAATCAAAAAGCAAGAAGGCCCTGTTCTGCTCTTACAAGGAATATTTACAACCAGAGAAATACTGTTAAATGAGAGGCATTCAGTCAAAATTGGTGGAAGAGCCCTTGTATCAGGCTGCACATCAAAATATCCAGGCTGTGTACTTTTCCCACTGCTTGTTTACACCTTGGACAATAAAAGACAAATACAGCTATTGGCTGTCTAACTTCTAATATTTCCTGGATAGTTTCCCAGTTTCAAGAATCTAGAGGAATGAAAGAGTTGTTTCTTGTTACCCCTGCTAATGGAAGACTTGGCACAGACAAGATAATACATTGATTTCTGGAATACATTTTGAGAGACCCCATGGCTCTGAGCCACATGAAACCAGTCCCCAGCTCATTCATTCCCAGACAGTAGCAGGAGGTACTTCCACTTCTTTTTCAAAAGACAACATAGGACTCTATATCCCACTGAGGCTTTCTAAGGCACAGCATGGTGGAGCTCACCCATTCAGCTCCCAAGGTGTGTGCCCCTTGAAGCACTGGACTGAGTGACTGCCTTGTGTCCCCAGGGAATGGCGTGTCTCCTTAGTCCCTTATCCAGTGCCACAATTCCTGCACTGCCCAACCAGTTTGCTGTACCCTGACACAAAACACATCAGTCAACCAGGGAAAGTCATCTTTGAGATGTCATGCATTTCCAACTCAGCTACCTCAATTTGAGCTTTACCATAAAGAACAGTTTGCTAAAGCTAGTTCCAGAAGTGGCAGCCAGAAACATTCTGTCCCCAGGGTATGTGTTCATCAGCTCGTTTTTTTATGAACCTCACTCTCGTACTTAGACTCCAGCTAGGTGTCCTTTCTAACCAAGGACATGGGAAAGTCCTTCATTCCAGAACAAAGCACTTACATTTCTTGTTTTATTTAAACTTCCTTTTACATCCCCAGCTAAGTGCATGTTCTGAATACTCTCCACAAAAGCCTCATCCCATTCCTCACTTCAAATAAACAAGAGAGGATGTGAACCTGGGCAAGCAGAGGACAGAGGAAAAGCAAACAGTTGGGGCTGCTTTGTAGATGTTAAGTGCAGACATTCAGCCCAGATGCAACCCAGATCCCACCCAGGAGTCACTAGCAGCACATTTCTCCAAAGCCAGCCTAAGAAGCTCTGGAAGTGTTTGTTCAGTTGTGATTTCCTTTGGCTAACAAGTGCAAGAGCTTCCAAGAGGAATGTCTCATCGTGCTCATCTGCAGAAGCCCTTGACAAAGATTCCTAGAAAACAGCCTATAGAGAAAAATCAAACAGAGATACCTTCTGCCCCACAAAGCAGGGAAATGACCTAGAGGTTCCTTGGTGGCACTATGCATGGACTGTCTACTCACAGGTTAGATGAACTTCAAGTTTGACCCACAACTGGGAGCTAGCGGCTGCCTCTCCCACCTATCTCTGTGCAGGCTGATTTTAAAAATCTGTTTCAATCTGATAACTGACCACTTGCAGATGAATTACACCCTGATATGGTGGGTATCCACAGGTCTATAATTTTCCCTGCCACTGACTGAGGAAATTGATCCAGGAACTGTGAGGGTAAAAAAGAAGAAAAGAAAAGCTGAAGGGGAAAACAGCAATAAAGCCAGCGGCACCACAATGATACTGCGTATGCTGTCCTGGTTCAAGGGTCAGCACCATTGGGTAAGTTCTTCAGATGTGAAAATAAGCCATGAACCTGCATATCAAATGGATGACAAACCAAGAGCCGTACTGGAAATAAAACCTACTGCCCAGACATACTTGGAAACAAGCAGTGGCCTGGGGAGCTGAAATTGGATAAAACAAAGCAGAAACATGGGATCAGTTTGTGGCTTTAAAAGCCTCTGGAGGAAGAAAGGCTGGGCATGTCAGCTGTATCATGTGGCCATATTTGTAAAGTTTTAAGACAAGCAAAGAAGAAAGAGGTAAGGTGCCTGCACCCAGAATCTTAGATACACCTAGAAAACGTCACCGCAAACGCACTGCTCTTTTCAAGTGTCAGAGAAAGGACCAACCAAGCATAGATGCTCAAGGCTCAACAGAAAAAGACAGACTACAACAACCATTTGTTTTTGTGGGTAATTTGTTCCACATCTGAGCAGGGAAACTGGGTCCCAACCCAGGATCAGCAGATTTCAGGCAGTGCTGAGCATCCAGGCTGCTCATCCAGAGGTAACCAGGGAAGTACGTTCCCATGGGGCTTAAATTCTCTGCTCAGGGGTCTGCAGGGCTGTTGGAAATGCAATAGCACCTGCCAATGGCAAAGAACTGAAAACCTTGATTAGTGACATTTCTGGAAAGCTGCTGCAGTGTATTTTACCTGAGGATGAGTACAGAAAATTTGCTTGTTTTGTGATTGATTTCCTGGCCATTTAAACTTTGCTACTAACTTCAACAAGTAGTTCAGGTGAGGGACACTTAGCATCAGTTTACAGCCTCGAGCTCCAGTGAAAACTTCTGTTTTACAGTGTGTCACCAAGAGTAATTCTAAACGCACCAACAGGGGCTTTGAGCATGGCTTACAGGGAAAAGTATAAGCAACACAAAAACATTAGGTGCCTGCATTGGACTAGACCCAGATCTGCTGGGTTCAGGGAAGCATACTGAACAGTAGTTGAATTGTAAGAAATAAAACCCCCATGTTTCATTGTAGCTGCCAGCTCTGCCCGAGAATCACATCCCCATTATGGCCCATAAAAATGGAAATTGCCAATAATGGCAGTAGTGGGACCAAATCTATTCCAGCTGCTTGGGAATGAAGAAAAAAAAGTATGTATTCTTCCACTCTAGCATGGCCCAAAATACCACAAAAACCGTTTAATTCCCAAAGATGTAAGACAGCCTATTAATTTTCCAGGGAAGTCTACCAGTGAAGAGGAGGTGGTTTGTATGTTGGCGCATAAACTCCAAAGAAGCTTCTCTGACAGGGGCTGCAAATGGAACGGCCCATGCCTCCCACCATCTCCTTTCCACAGGGTAACTAAAAATCTGTCTGGACTGCTGTGATATCCTCTACTTGCCCTAGTTCTCCAAATACCCAAGTTCCCAGCTGATTTTGCTCAGAAACATGCCACAGCTCTTGGGCAGCTTCCTCACCACTCAGCTCTTAGTCCCGAGAACTTCTTGGATATGCTAACATGAACCAGGTCCTTCCTGCCTATCTTCTTTAGCTGGACTATTTATTCTCCTATTACACTCCCTGCTGAGTAAACAACAGCCTGTTCTCAGGTAAGTCCTCAGAGTTCTCAGGAAGTTCCTGAGAAGAGCAAGCCCTGGACAGGTCTCCAGACTAGCCTGAGAGTTAGCCATCAGCTGGCCCATCAACACAGCCCTGTCATCTCACTGTGGACAGGAGGCTTCAGAAACAGCAGAGTCTGTTTTCAGGTCCTGGCCTTTAAGGCAAAGTTCAACAGAACTTAACTGCCAATAGATAGAACTCTGGAGATATGGAGATGGGGGAGGAGGGAAATCAGCTCAGCTCTAAGAGCCCACTGGAAACTCAGGTGATTTTCCAGATTAAGATAAGGAACAAGGGACTAAGTGCAGTAAACCGTTTACTCACATTTGACATCAGGAACTGACTTCTTTTAAAAGAACTTCATCAGAACGCGTTCTTGCCCGGCATTATAACCACTGGAGTCTGCTTTTACCTCTGGTACCCTGCGGGAGCAATGTCCCAATATTCCACAGGGCACTGGGGCTGGGAAAGTCACAATGTGAATGAACAAGCAGATAGATATCACAGGTAGACCAGCACAGAGCCAGAAACCCAGCTCCTGCCTGCAGCAGCCCTCTCCACTGTTGAGATTCTGTTTCTAATGGGTTTTCCTGCAAGGACGCCTTTTTTTTTTTTGTAATGTTTCCAGATCTACTGTTCCTCAAATGTGAGAAACAGAAGGGTATCTGGCAAGTGTGAGATCAAATTCTCCCTGCAGTCCAGGCATCGTACCCTTGGAAGGACTTGAGATGCATAAGGCTATACAAAGCTTTCAGTGATTCAGTGAGCAGAAACTGCATGAACTGCAAAAAGTCACTTGCATCAGGCAGACCCTTCGTCTCTCCACATCCTACGTATGTGCTTAAAGGTACAGTAGTTTGGCCTCTTGTTACTTGGTTTGCATTGATGGATAACAAGCACAGGAGCTGAAACTGCCTCTCTGGAAAGTCCTTTGGCAAATGTGAGCACTAATGGCTTTGTCTCCCAGTGGGATGAGGGGGAACCCATTGCTTTCCTACATTTTTCAGCATGCCTCTAGCTAGGGCTTTGCTTTTTGTCCTCCTCTTCTTTTAAAATAACCTGCCCTACAATGGATTCAGCCCCACACAGCCAAAGACTCCCTGAAAGTTTCATCTCCACAGGGTCCCTGTCCACCAGATGGCAAAGCTTGTGTTCAGACAACAGCCGTTTTCACTCTGTGCTCTGACTTCAGGAGGCAGAGGCTGCTGCTCAGAGGATATGTGATGGCAAGTCCTCGGTTAACAGATGGGGCAAGGCAGTAAGTTCAGCCTGCCAGACCAGGGAGTCACATCACCATGATTCATCGCCACAGTAGAGAAAGGGCAAAATAAAAAGTGGGAAGACTGGACCAGGCAAGAAGAGGCACACATTTCTCATCTGCATCGTAGATGCGCTCTGCTCCAGGGTAATAGTCTATCAACAGTCATTTATACTACCTGACAGCAGCTCCTAGACACATGGCCAAGCAAACAGCACAAGATGTTTTGCTGTGGCATCTTTCATCTCTCAGATAGCAGAAATGCTCTTTCCCAAGCAGCGAATGGCTCGTTCTGCAGGTGCACATGCTACTGCAGAAGCATCTGGAGTAGGTAACAGCTCACTGCAGATCTCAGCATCACAGCCCTATTCCCAAGACAGCATTCCCAGAAGAGATGTCTACCCAGAACCTCATGACTGTCTTTCTGCACTTCTCCAAAAGCAACTCAGGGAATTTTAACTCACTGAGAGGAGAGCAAAAACCATTAGATTTCCACCTACAGCCAATACCCATTGGTTCTGAGATACATCATGTCTGCTCTGTAAGGAAACAGAGCCCTGCCAAGATGACTCACGGTGCTCTATTAACCCTTACACAGCTAATCCAGTCCCATGTCTCCTGCACACCTCCAGTTTTGCAGCAGTCCTGTCTCTAAAAGGACCCTAATACCTCCTTCCCAGCTTCTTTACTTACAACCTCTGAGCATGGCTGGCTCAGAAATCCCAGCCACGGGGAAAAATTTAATTTTTGTGAGCCAAATGCTGAGGGTCAGCCCTGAAAAGTCAAGGAGGGTGTCCTAGAAAGCCTGTGGCACTGCAGCTGCCAGCCTTGCCCTTCCAGGCAGGCTGAAAAGGGAACCACCAGGCAAAAGCTGGCACCAAAGTCCAGCCCATTTTCCTGTTCCAAGCAATCTGCTGCTTTCTAGGGCAGCTGCCAATTTTTGCCAAGCCATAAAGTTAGGTCTGCCCCAGGATATCCCAGGCTTCGGGACTCTTAACAGCCTTCTACAGCCTTTTCCAGATCTTCACTAGCTGCCACTCTGTGCAGAGACACTGAAGCTACAGAAAGGATGTGCTGGAAGACACCAAAAAGTTAATTGTTATGGGCCAGATCTTTGTCAAGGAGATTTTTATCTGGGCAGATTCCTCAGGGCACACTAATAAAACCAGAGTGAAACATCGCAGAAGTGTGTTACTTCCCGGGGGGGCTCAGCACACACAGACAAATGGTGGAGCTGCCCCTCTGCCTCTGCACCCTCTAACTTATTTCAGAGAATATATATGTCTCACTTGCTCCACAGCTGCTGTAAGGGAGCACACTATTAATTTGAAGAAGCTGGAGCCAGGCTTAAAAATTCCATTAATTAAGTGTTGGCGGAGGTGTTTGGAAAGATGTTCCCATAAATATAGTGCTATAAAGTGTTTCCCTAGAAACTGAGAAAAAAGTTGAACAATATGAAGAGTACCCATGCTGATAACAGCTATTGCTCCCGCTGAGCGATGCCTGGGTTGTAGGGAGCATTCAGCAGAAAGAGCTTCTTTTGCTGGGCTTTTATGGCTACTGAGAATTTTTGGTTGGTAGCACAAAAATATGGAAGTGAACCTCTACACCCTGCTTTCCTTCCCTGTGCCTTCCTGCTTCGCCCCTCTTCTTGCACCGTGTTGGCAGATGGGGAGTGCTCTGCGAAGTCTGTGGCTGCAGATTCAGAAATGCCCCATGCACTTTAGTGTTTCCCAGCTTGTGGGCTCCTTCCTAGGTGCCCCTGCTGTGCGTGAGCATCCCAGCCTCCCCAGGCACGCGTGGGCTGAACCCTTCAAACCCAAACGGCTGTCTTTCAAATGGCCTCTTATAAAATGGTTGGCTTTGTTCAACAGTACAGATTATATGTGGCTCTATCTTCATCTGATACAAATCAATACCATTAAGTTTTGCCTCATAAGGGACCTGTAAGGTTCTACTTCTCTCTTTTCTGGCACGGTGTATTCTGCCTGCCATTATCCTCAGGAGAAAGCACGCTCATCCGCATCAGCTCAGCAAGTGCAACAGGACATGATATCACTTGTATACCAAGGGATGAAAACACTCAGCCCTCAGCTACGTGCTCCTCTGAGTGCGGCACCATTCCTGCCTGGGCAACGCAGGCAGAGAAGGTAGGGGTCTGTACAAAACCTTCTCCATCAGGATGTCGCCCTCCACAGAAATGCATGAGCAAACACCTGCAGCATCCATCCAGAAAGGTATTACAGGAGGATTAGAGCAGATCTTCATTTAGAAAGATGACTAGGAAGAGTGCTCTAGGTTGATTCTGGCCTGTTAAATGACATTTTAGCCTAAACAGAAGTGTGATCAAAGAAGTTGAGATAAACAATGATTTAATGGCTCAAAGTGTAGAAGCTAGATAGGTTTTGAAAAGAGCTTGTATATACATATAAGAATAAACACTTATATTGCAACCTGCGGGAGCAATCTTAAGCTGCTTGCTTTCCACGAACCCCCACTGACAGGGCACTCAGAACACGCTAGCTCTTTCCTAAAACCCTGCAGTCTTCTACACTTTGGGTCATTAAATCAGATGCTAGTTTTGTTCCAACCACTCAGCACAGCATCCCCCTTGCCCAAATGGCCAGCTCTGCTTTCAGCCCAGCTTTCTGCCTGTCCTGTCTCAGCTCAGTTCTTGGCCCCCTCCACACTGGCTGCTAGTGCCCTAAGTAAGGGCACAGGGACCGAGGGCACACACTGGCTCCTCTCCTAGGAAACCCCTTAGCTTACTTCGGGGCCTTCAGGGATGGAGCTCTTTGGGTACATCTCTCCCACTACTGACTATTTATTGCTCCTGCTTCCCCCAAGTTTGGATGGCAAAAGGAGATACAAGACCTTCTCTGCCTCTTTCTGCAGTCAGTCATCCTGCCGGGGTACGGGCTTTAGGTCACAAAGCCGTCCTAGACCCAGGCACCAACAGTGCTGCTCCTCGCAGTCCATGACGAAAGGAGCCTCTTGGGCAGGCACAACAAGAGTCCAGATTTGGGACTCACTCAAACACACGACTCAAGAGGGCACATCATCAAGAAGATCTGTTGTCAGAAATAAATGTGCACTATGCCTCTGTATGAGGACTTTGGGAACAGCAGCTGAGTTAAATAATGGAATATTTGCTTTGCTTCCAAACAAACAAATAATTCAACCAATTTGATTCCTTGTTCCCTCACCTTGCTTCTCATTTCTCAAAGTCAAGACAAGATAAATGAACCCCACACAGTACTGCTGGAGGGCTCTGCATTTTTCAGGGTACTTCAAGCCACAGAAATACCTTCAGCAACAAACTGAGAAAAACTAAAGCTGATAAAGCCAAGTTTGGAAGCAATTAACATCAATCTAATATTCAGCTGTTTTGGGGGCTCTGCTTAAAAATAAAAAGCAATTACTGTTGTGACAAACTCAAATAATACATTGTTTCTCCATCATTGATTTAGCAAAGGGAGTCTGCCTTCACCAACAGCTACAATAAAAGGGTTTATGTGAAATCTATTTACTTTCACTGAACCTTCCTGTGTGGTGGGTTTTTTTTTTTTCCAAAAGCATTTTTCTTAAGAGTAACAGCCTCTCGCCAACACATGCCGAAGCAAGAAACCTTTCTACAGTGTGGAGTACACAGAACAGCTCTGACCACGCTCAGAAGCACCCATTCAAATAGCAGAGGGTTCTCCTTGCTGCCCAAGAACATAAGAGCTCCAGCCAGCAGAACCACAGCTCTGCTTCCCCAGCCCTGCCTCTAAATGCCAGGCAGCTGCTCATCCAGTTCTCCCCTTCCAGCTATGGACTTGAAGAGTAACAAGGGCTGCTAGTGCTGGAGCTTGTATGGAACCCCAGTTGTCACTGAATTAATCAGTCTTGAAGATTCGTCCAAGGACTTACAGAGAGTTTGGTGTAAGACCTGGAAAACAACCTAATTCTCAAAACCCAGAGCACACCCTCTTGGGTTTAAAACACTAACAGCAATATTTTAAAAGCTGCCTGAAACACAGCTATACAAGTCAATATTTAGCATGAAATAGTAAAAAAAAAAAAAAAGCTCAAGCCAATGGTTTTCAAACTGTCAGCAGAGGATCTCTGAGCAGTAAACTGAATAAAGCATCTGAGCACCCTGCATCACGAGTCCTCTGTGGTGCCTGGTCAGCTATAATTGAGGCAGCCCAGGAGCTAGAAATGCTGGGATTGCCATGCAGCACTCACAGCAATGGGATGAATGAACGAACGATGAGTGCTGGAGCTGAAAGAAGGGAAAATGCACAAGAATGGCCAACCATGCCATTCAGAAGTGGCATAAACATGAGTCACCTGTGCTCCCAGCAATGCAAAGGAGTCAGATTTAGCTGCTACCAGATAAAGAGAGACTGGCATGCCAACTGGAAGCTTTACTGCATTCCTGGCTACAGGGAATGCTCTGCAGCGAGATGATGAAAGTCTTACCAAAGGTCTAGGAAGGTTTTAATCATATATAGTAAGGCCATTGCTCATTCCCTGTGCACAGCATGACTGCAACCTACACTGGCAAGTGCCCAAAAGAAGAAAAGTCCTCCCTGTTCAGGCCTCTTCAGAGTGCTCAGCGAGGTCTGCAGGTGCCATTCTTGGTGCATGGAACCTTCTCTCCCGGTTTTCATGGGTAGAGTTGTTATGTACCTACCCACTCACTGTAAGAGATAGTTGCCTGGTTTGTACACAGAAAAGTAAGAGTCCATGGACTCCCAGGTACATGGAGACTATGTCTGCTTTAGCTGGTAATTTGGCACAACAGCAGCAGATCAAAGCAGGTGGTTCTGTGGTCTCTACATCTCCACTCTATGCAGGACATGGCGGGGAGGGGTGAGGAAGGGGTGGTATTTTGGATTAGATTTAGCCCAGTCTCCCTGCCTGAATGTGGAAGTTTCACGGCTGGAGCCCATGCTTCAAAACCTTTAGTCCTCATTGTGGAGTGCACAGCTCATGGTGTAGAGCTGCTGCTTTAATGTCTTGCAAGAGGAATGTGGTTGACAAGTCCCCTTGCGAAGGGCTACATGATCTAAACCGACAGACCTCACGTGGGGATGACCAGGGGATTCATCTTACTGCTGTTCTGCACCAAAACGCAAGTGTAGGCACAGTGAAGCAAAATTGTCTAATGCAACAAAAAGCAGAAAAAAATGAAAGAGAAGTGCAAACATGTTTTGAAGGGTTGTACAAAGGTACAAGAACCATGGGCAAACACCTTGTCATGAGCAGGCCAGGCAGTAGCTTGCTTGCTGAAGCCACCTCTACGTTACAACCTTCAGCCGGAGGAAGAGGTTTGTGCCACTGAGGGTGGGTAGCAGTGAGGGCACTTGCAAGAGTTCCTGCCCTTTGGCCTCATCACTACCTGCTGGCTGTGCTAGGGCAGGTCAGTAGGAAGGACCACTGTACTCGTTTGTAGTGTGCCCAGGTACTATTTTTATAAAGTTGCTGGAAACAGAGAATAAAGGGAACAGGGTGGGGTTTTTTTCCATACTCTAACCAATTCAAGGGTTTGAGTTTTCATTCCAAACCGCTTGACAGTATCTCATTAACCTACTGCCTATAATAAATGTGTCCAATCAACAAGGCACATGAAATTAAAAAATTCTGTAAAATATAAATAGGAAATACTACCAAGGTAATTTATTTTTCTACTCTAGATTTAGAGAAAATGAGGTCTGCCACCCCACTTGGCTGTGATAAATACAAGTCCCAAAACAGAGTGTCTCAGATTTCCAGGAATG
>NW_010247459.1:0-2675 GCF_000690775.1 Eurypyga helias | reverse complement strand
TCTAACCTCACACTGCAGCCTTTGTAAAATTCATAACCAAATTTTTCCTACAGAAATCAAACATTTCTCCAACTGAATCTGCCTGCAATGCTTCAAGTAGCTACAGAGATGTAAAGCCACCTCTCATGTGGTATCCTCTGGGGCACCTCATCAAACCCTGCCAGGGCAGGAGCCCTGCACCCACAGCCATCCCAGCCGGCTGGAGCAGCACAGCTGTGGCTCCCGTTGCTCTGAACCAAAGAGCAACATGATGTTTGCACATCCAGCTGTTGACCCCATGCTGTCAAAGCATCTCCCCTTTCCCCAAGCTTTGCTCCCCTTCTCATGCAGGCTTCTCACTGGAGCATCCCTGAGCACCACAGGGATAGGGAAGGGGCGCCCAAGCGCTCCCACCTCTCAGGCTCACCACGTGCAGCTCTGGAAAACATGTGGGAGCCCCTGGCTTCAACAGAAAACATTCTGTATTTCACATCAAGAAAAAAGCTGAAACCAGAGCAGGAGAAACATTACCAACTTCCAGCTAGCTGACAAGCAAAGCTCTCAAAACCAAAAATTCATGGCTTGGAAAAGCACAGAGTCAACATAAAATCATGTGCCTACCAAAAAGTCTGTTTGTGCAACCAACCACACAAAATGAAGGACTGCTTTAGTCCAGCTCAGGATGAGCCCCTAGGATCAAAAGAATAAAGTCTCATTCCTGAAGTATAACAAAGTGAGATCTGACCACAGTGTTTGATCAAAATAGCTGGGGAACAGTGAATCAATATTGATTCAGGAGAGCTTTCAAATTCCCACGGATTTTCATTCATCAGATCCCCAGGAACATCTTGTGTTGCCTCTTTTAACATCTAAATGGGAAGTTGGATGAAATAATTCACCCAATGAGAATTTCCCCCTCAGAGACACTTCCACTGCCCTGCCAGGGTCAGACCTCGCACTCACCAGTCTCCAGGAGACAGCAGTCCTTGAGGGACTCTTCCCAAAACTCCTTTCCACAGCCCTCAGCCACGGGCACTTTCTGCAGCAAGCTGACTGAAGGAGACCTCCTCCAGGTCTCCTCCCACACTCCGGCACCCCCCGAGCACCCAAACCCCTTCCTCTCACACACTCATTGCATTCCGGCTACATCCCATATTGGAAAGTATCACGAGTAGGAAGACAAAGCCTAGTTCTGATAGGAATCAGTTTTACTTGGGTTTGGGTTTTGGGGGTTGGGGGAAGGGTGGGGTTTTGGCAGGGTTTTTTTTTGGACCAGGATTAGGGCTGATTGGAAATACAGTAAAATTCAGAAATGGGAAGAAACAGACAATGATCTGTTGGTTCCTACAAATAGTGAATCACAAAACTCCAGTAGATCACCTGAAGACATCCATGCTTGGTCAGACCTACTCCGTGTCTGTCTCCACCAGTGCCAAATAGCACATTAGTGAAAAAAATATATGGGTAAGGTAAATATAATGTCACACTTCCCCCCCAGTATAGCTTCCCTGTGCCCAGGCACTTGTGGTTCAGGCACTTGCTGAGCCAGTTCCTCTGTCCCCCTCAGTGTTTATGAACTGACCGGTTTTCCTTCTATGAATCATGAAATGCATACTGGGGATGGTTTTTTTCACCATAGTGAGAACAGAAGACTTTTTCCTACCATCTTTAGAGCAAGGAATCCTGGTGTCAACACCTTCATTCCCTTTACAGAGAAACAGCAGAAGCTTACATATTTAACTACACTTCTGGTGTTAAAAAGGCAAGACAAATTTCATTAAGCAAAACATTACCTCTCACCATTGATTACTGGGTTATAAATGCAACCTGCTAAGTGTGCATTAAAGCAGCAACCTGGGGTTGCTGGTGACTTTCCCGACATTTGAGTAGGGGAATGAAGACCAGAGATGTTCTCTCAGATAGTATAGCACTTTGAGAAGGCTCATTAAGAACAGAAATTGTCTTTGAAAATGTGTTGCTCTGTGCATGCAGCTGGAGACAGTGGGCTGTGACTTGCACAGGGACACGTCCCAACTTGAAAGCCCAAGAGCTAGAAACCTGTAAGGACAGAGTGGCATGACAGGGTCACCTCTAAGACGCAAGATCCTGTTCCCCTCATGTCTGCACCGCATTTCCTCCTGACACCTGTTCAGGAACTCCTTAGGGAAAGGTTTCCTGGAAGACCTGTCTCTATCAGAGCAACTTTTTCCAAGACATTTCCCCATGTACTTGCCACTTGAGTGTCCAGGCAGGGGAGGGGTGAAGAATTACTCCCCAGAATAAAAACTTGAGACAAAGAGATACACCCTGAGTGGGTTTTAAGAAAACTTTTTGTGGAAATGCACACCTCTCATTGCAACTGGAATATTGCTTCCTCCTGTGCCTGGGCCAGCAACACTGGTTTGGTCAGAAGTTTGATGTCCTTGTGTCAAGTGGGCTTGGTGGGCCTCAGTTCAGGTCCCCACACAGTTCAGTATCACTGGCAGCCTGGCCAGTCAAAAGGCCAAGAAACAGAAGGGACAAATCCCAGTCCTACAGAAAGACCCTGCAGATCACACCTGAGGGATTTGTCTCTCACCAATACCAGGAGTGTGCCCAGAAAGACATCTACAGATATCTTTTTTCTTGCCCTAGTATAAGGTGGCAGAGATGAGGTTCTAAGTTTTTAGACCACTGCACCAAAAAAAAAAAAAAAA
>NW_010247458.1:0-1948 GCF_000690775.1 Eurypyga helias | reverse complement strand
GCTCCTGACCGTCCACGCGTGGGTCCTCCACGCCACCGCCGCCTCCCCCGGAGCCCCCAGCTGCCCCTCCGTCTGCTCCTGTAGCAACCAGTTCAGCAAGGTGGTGTGTACGCGGCGCGGCCTGGCCGAGGTCCCCCCCGGGATCCCCTCCAACACCCGGTATCTCAATCTCATGGAGAACAACATCCAGATGGTCCAAGCGGATACCTTCCGGCACCTACACCACCTGGAGGTCTTGCAGTTGGGTCGGAACGCCATCCGGCAAATCGAGGTAGGGGCGTTCAACGGGTTGGCCAGCCTCAACACCTTGGAGCTCTTCGACAACTGGTTGACGGTTATTCCCAGCGGGGCCTTCGAGTACCTCTCCAAACTGCGGGAATTGTGGTTGAGGAACAACCCCATCGAGAGCATCCCGTCCTACGCCTTCAACCGCGTGCCCTCCCTCATGCGCCTGGATCTGGGCGAGCTGAAAAAGCTGGAATACATCTCCGAGGGAGCGTTCGAGGGGTTGTACAACCTCAAGTACCTCAACCTGGGGATGTGCAACATCAAGGAGATGCCCAACCTGACGCCCTTGGTGGGGCTGGAGGAGCTGGAGATGTCGGGCAACAACTTCCCCGAGATCAAACCGGGCTCCTTCCACGGCCTCAAATCCCTCAAAAAACTCTGGATTATGAACTCGCAGATCAACGTCATCGAGCGGAACGCCTTCGACGACTTGACGGCGCTGGTGGAGCTCAACCTGGCCCACAACAACCTCTCCTCCTTGCCCCACGACCTCTTCGCCCCGTTGCGGTACTTGGTGGAACTCCACCTCCACCACAACCCCTGGGACTGCGACTGCGACATCCTCTGGTTGTCGTGGTGGTTGCGGGAATACATTCCCACCAACTCGACCTGCTGCGGGCGCTGCCATGCCCCCCTGCACATGCGGGGTCGCTTTTTGGTGGAGGTGGACCAGACCTCCTTCCAGTGCTCGGCGCCCTTCATCATGGACGCTCCCGCGGACCTCAACATCTCCGAGGGGCGGGTGGCCGAGCTCAAGTGTCGGACTCCATCCATGTCTTCCGTTCGGTGGTTGCTGCCTAACGGGACGGTGCTGAGCCACGCGTCCAACCACCCGCGCCTCTCCGTCCTCAACGACGGCACCTTGAACTTCTCCCACGTCCTGCTGACGGACACCGGGGTGTACACCTGCATGGTGACCAACGTGGCGGGTAATTCCAACGCCTCGGCCTACCTCAACGTGAGCACGGCCGAGCTCAACACCTCCAACTACAGCTTCTTCACCACCGTCACGGTGGAGACCACCGAGATCTCCCCGGAGGACATCTCCCCCAAGTTCACCAAGCCCGTACCCACCACGGCGACGGGCTACCAACCGGCCTACACCACCACCACCACCGTTTTGGTCCAAACCACCCGGACGCCCAAACAGGTGCCGGTACCCACCGCCGACACCGGCGGCGACAAGACGCAAACCAGCCTGGACGAGGTGATGAAGACCACCAAGATCATCATCGGTTGTTTCGTGGCGGTGACGCTCTTGGCCGCCGCCATGCTCATCGTCTTCTACAAACTCCGCAAGCGGCACCAACAACGCAGCACCGTCACCGCCGCCCGCACCGTGGAGATTATCCAGGTGGATGAGGACATCCCGGCACCCGGCACCGGCGCCGGAGCAGGTGAGGGGGCCGTCGTGTTGCCCGCCGTTCGCGACCACGTCAACTACAACACCTACAAACCGGCGCACGGGGCCCACTGGACAGAGAACAGTTTGGCCAACTCCCTGCACCCCCCCCCGGGCACCACCCTCTCCGAATCCTACGTCATCCAGACCCACACCAAGGAAAAAGTCCAGGAAACCCAAATATGACCTACGGGTGGGTTATGTTTTTTTTTTCCCGGGGGGAGAGAGAGAGGGGGTGTTTTTATTATTTCCCCCCCC
>NW_010247457.1:1159-4000 GCF_000690775.1 Eurypyga helias | reverse complement strand
GGTCCCTTCCAACCTAAGCCAGTCTTTGAAAGTAGGACCAAGATTCCTGCAACATCTAGGCTTGATTTGCTGTACCCATGTCTTCATTTTATGCCTGTAGATTGTATCGTTCTTGGCCCTAAAAGCAATACTTGTGGCTTAATGAAGTAGATAGTTTGTGATGGGCAGGATTTTCCTTGGGTGAGCACTGCTGAATCTTGAGTTTGTATTGAATCGTCTTAGTTTGTATTTAAAGAAAAGATTAAACTTGTATTTTTGAAGATAACCTGTGAGTGTGAGATGAATAATGTGCTGTCTGTCTGAGGCCACAGATCCACTGCTCTGTCCCACCTGTGGCATCCCAGAGCTCTCCAGTATGTAAAGGAGTCACATAGGTACAATGACACAGTAAAAACTTTGCCTGGGAACCATAGGATCATGGAATGGTTTGGGCTGAAAGGGACCATAAAGCCCACGCAGTCCCACCCCCTGCCATGGGCAGGGACACCTTCCACTAGACCAGGTTGCTCCAAGCCTCATCCAGCCTGGCCTTGGACACTCCCAGGGATGGGGCATCCACAGCTTCTCTGGGAACCTGTCCCAGCGCCTCCCCACCCTCTGCGGGAAGAATTCCTTCCTCATGTCCCATCTCCATCTCCCTCTTTCAATTTAAAGCCATTTTGCAGTAAATATTTTGCATCCCCAAAATTATCTGCTCCACTTCATGGTTGTAACAGGCTGTGGGAGCGGGGAGCCGAGCAGGGCAGCGGTAGGACTGAGGTCAGGAACAGGAGGCTGCAGAAACCCTCCCGCTTTCTCGGAAGGTGAGTGTTTTCCTTACGCAGCAGCAGTAACAACAACCACAGAAGGCAAAATAGTCGGGTGCCGTTCCGCTTTCTTGACCACCAGCGATTCCTGGGAGTCTAAGCTACGGAGCAGAAAACAATTTCAGCATCTGTTTGAAATGCAGCGTGCAGATCTGTTTGCCACGTGATCCAGCTACCCCTCAGAAGCCAGCCGGTGAATTTGTCTAGGCTGATGGCTTGTTTCCTCTGCGGAGAGGCGCTTCAAAGGCTGCCGTACAAGTGGTTGCCATCCTCCTTCCCCGAGACGTGGTTGTTCTAGGAGGCCCATTAATGCCACGCTGCTTACAAGTTCTTTGGGAATTTCAGGGTCCGGTTCTCTCATTTACACCAGCACGGAACTGGATAGGAATTGTAACGGCTCCAGCTTTTGTAGCCTGCGTGCACGTCCAGAAAAAGAATTAATTTGATGGGTTTTGTGGAAATTAAGGTCAGAAAAGAATATTAGATCATCTGCGCTAATTATGAGTAAATTAGATGACGCAAATTCTCTGTGGTAAACTACATGTTTTCAGTCCCAATGGGCTGAACTGTGACAAGTAAAGGATGGGAGAGAAGAGAGGCTTCTTGCTGAGTCTCTTTGGCAGGGCATTGCTGAAAGTTCACTTGAGCGCCGTTCGTGCTGCAGAGGAAGAGGGAAGGGGATTCTTTCCTTCCTGGACTTAATTCGATACTCAGACTGATCCTGCACGTGTCAGGGATGATGCTCTGGAGTGCATGAGGGGCTGCTGCGGCCAACGCTGTGGCTCTGTTGTGTTTTTAGCTGTCTTTCAGATACCTTCAGGCTGTGGTTTGGTTGTCCTCAGCCTCCTCTTGGCTGGATGAGACAAGCCCGTCTTCCTCAGCTGGGTTTCGTAAGCGCTGTGCTGTACACCCCAGTCATCTTGGTAGCTCTCTGCTGGGTTTTTGCTGGTTTGTTTAATGTTCTTCTTGGACAAGGGTGTCCCAGCCTGCCAGGTGCTGCCTCCCCGGTCGGGGCCAATAATGATTTCACTTGACCTGCTGGCTCAATGTGGTTTTTACCTCATTGGAGATGAGGGCACAAGGCTGGCATGTGTTCATCTTCCCAGAGAATCACTGGATGGTTTGGGTTGGGAGGGACTTTAAAGCCGACCCAGCCCCACCCCCTGCCACGGGCAGGGACACCTTCCATAGCCCAGGGTGCTCCAAGCCTCATCCAGCCTGGCCTTGGACACTTCCAGGGATGGGGCATCCACAGCTTCTCTGGGCAACCTGTCCCAGTGCCTCCCCACCCTCTGCAGGAAGAATTCCTTCCTGATGTCCCATCTCCATCTCCCTGTTCCTGTTTAAACCCGTTATCCCTTGTCCTGTCTCTCCCTGCCCTTGGAAAATTCCCCCTCAGCTTTCTTGTAGCCCCCAGGCACTGGAAGGGGCTCTGAGGTCTCCCCGGAGCTTCCCTTCTCCAGGCTGAACCCCCCAACTCTCCCAGCCTGTCCCCAGGGCAGAGGGGCTCCAGCCCTCTGATCATCTCCGTGGCCTCCTCTGGACTCGCTCCCACCAGTCTATATCCTTCTGATGTTGTGGGTGTCATGCCCCAAGGAAGAAGCACAGATGCAGGAGGATGAAGAGGAGAGGGGAGAAAGATATGTGCTTTCACTCTTTACCCTCCTGCATCCTACGTGGGAGGATAACAGGGTCATCCAGCATTGGCAGGCCCTTCTCATGGAAGGACCTTCTTTCCTTGGAAAGCTCTTCTGTGTGGGCTCAGCCTTTCATCTGCCGAGCCTTCAGATTTCTACATTTTAGCTAATTCTGAACTTTGCAGATCTCCAGAAAGCCTTTTCTGCCCCGTTGAATTCGGAATGTAAGATAAAAGCATGGTTTGATTTGAGACAGAGTCTATCGGGCGACACTTAGAAAAGGATAATTAGAGTTGTAATTGGAATGCGTCTTAGACAATTAGTTATTGTAAATTTGTATAATTTAGTGCAAAGTGAAGGGTCAGGAGGAACTCGCTGTGAAGGAGGTTAAGGAGTAA
>NW_010247457.1:736-1137 GCF_000690775.1 Eurypyga helias | reverse complement strand
GTCTGACACAGCTGGAGAGGAGCGTGTCCATCAACGACAACACAAATCCAACCTCCAGAAACCTGTAGGTGAGTCAGGGCTTCCGCTCCGACCTTGTCTCCTGGTATTCATTCCAAGAAGAGCCTTAACATATCCGTGGGGGATACTATTGCAGCAGTGATTTAGCAAATCCCTCCCCTTCAAAAAAAACTACCCCAGCACCAGTGGGCGAGGGAACAGAGACCTGCTCCGTGGGAGACCGGTTGGCTTTTAAGGAAACTTTGGAGAAATTGGGAATTTTTACGGAGCTGGGCTGTGCTTACCGCCATTGGATCCGACCTTGTCCCAAACACGCCACTGACATTCTTTATGCCCAAAGGAACTGTGGGGCAGTAGTCGGGATGTTTTTCTTTTTGCAATCC
>NW_010247457.1:0-680 GCF_000690775.1 Eurypyga helias | reverse complement strand
GTCAGCCCAGGGAAAGGGTCTGCTCCGCAGACATGTGTTACTCATTTGCTCGGCATTTTTGACACCGCTTATTACAATAGCGTGCAGCTGCTAGTTCCCAGTCTCTTGTTTTGGGCTGGGGATTGAATGGTAAAGATGTCAGAACCTCTCGCTGGAATCTTACAGCACCGCGGGTGCATGTCGTGGGGGGTGCAGGGAATGCGTTCCCAAGACTCAACAGATCCTGCATAATTACAGCTCGCCTTTATCGCTTTAGAAAAACAACTGCAGCGTGCTGGAGTCCCAAAGAATTGATCAGCGGTGCTTGTGACCACCTGCACCTGAGTTTTACCGTAATTCTCTGCCCGTTGTTTACGGTTCACAGCCCGCGCTGCGTCTCTCCCAAGTTCTGTCTGCACAGATGTTGGGGCCGGCGACGTATTTTGTGGAAGTCTGCAAAGCAGACTTGAGCACGAGGTAAGGATAGGGGCGGAACCACTCAGTTGCAAGAAATGCAAACTCTGGAAGAGCAGGTTCTTCTTTCTTGCATTTTTTGCTGCAAGAACAGTAGCAGCCTAACCGTACGATTAATGGAGAGAGTCCAAAAGCAGCAGGCTAATAAGATGCTGCGCCTACAAGGAAAGCCTCAGCTTCTCACAATTATAGTCTGTGCACCAGGTAGATCACAGAATGGTTTGGGT
>NW_010247456.1:0-780 GCF_000690775.1 Eurypyga helias | reverse complement strand
AGGTGTGGAACCCCGTCAACCCCACCACCGACCACAGCGTGAAGAAGCAGATGAGCACCTCCAGTACAGTGAGAAGCGTTAAGGACCGGGAACAGCCTGGGAATGACCTGGGAAGGGCCTGGGATTGGCCCCACCGCAGCTGTTCCACCCCCCCAGGCGCACTGCCCTAACCTCTCCTCTCCCAGACAGGGTTTTCTGCTTCGCCCTCCTCCCACGCGCCAGAGTCGCCCCTCGCCCCGTAAGCGTGGGGGGAAATGCCCTGAGAGGAACCTCCGTCCCCCCATAAAGCAGCTCCAGCCACCCCCCTGCTTTGGAGAGGCCACCCCCTGCTCCGTGGAAGGATATGTCCCTGGGGTTTCCTTCAACGTGTTCAGGAACCCAATCTTCAGAGATTCTGGAAACACAGAGAGGCGGTTTTCCTCTGGCACATCACATGGAGCCCAACTCCCGTCCCTGCTCCGTCACTCCTGGGCTCGCACCTCCATCCGTGTCCCCCCCTCGGCCAGCCCAGCCCCCGCCCGCAGCCGGACTCACTCAGCGCCACGTAGACGATGTTGAAGGTGAAGATGTAGATGGTGAGGAGTGAGAGCGAGAGGATGAAGAGGTAGAAGTAGCGGTAGTTCCTCTTCCCCACGCAGTTGCCCACCCAGGGACAGTGGTGGTCGAAGCGCTCTGGGAGAGCCAAGACGGAAGTCAGCGCCGCCCCGGCACGGTCCCGCCTGGCTCCGGACCCGTGTCCCGAGCTCAAGGTCTCCAAGGCTGACACGGATGCCCTGGGCC
>NW_010247455.1:0-17748 GCF_000690775.1 Eurypyga helias | reverse complement strand
TCGTCATAGCAGAAGTGCTCCAGCCAGCTGACTTACTCTGCTTTACCAATGACTGGGTCAGGTGTGTACCTATACACACCTCTCTTCTGTCCTTTGACATGAGAAAAGCCAGGCACAACCAGCCTCTGCAAGACTTGCAATGTTTCCATACCCTCTCCACTCTGATTAATTTAAGACGGACTACAAACTCGTGGTGTATTTGGATTGGGAGTCAAAGACTAGAGACAGTTTTCAGGCTCCGTGGAGAGTTAAATTAGCTTGCAGTGCATGTTTATCTGAGGATTGCCTTTGTGAGTAAAATAAAAACCCCTCCAATTTCTGTTTCCCCTTCATGGAATTATAGAATCATAGAATGGTTTAGGTTCGAAGGGACCTTAAAGATCATCTCGTTCCAACCCCCCTGCCATGGGCAGGGACACCTTCCACTAGACCAGGTTGCTCCAAGCCTCATCCAGCCTGGCCTTGGACACTTCCAGGGATGGGGCATCCACAGCTTCTCTGGGCAACCTGTCCCAGTGCCTCCCCACCCCCTCCGGGAAGAATGTCTTCCTGATATCTAATCTAAACCTCCCCACTTTCAATTTAAACCCGTTACCCCTTGTCCTGTCACTACAGGCCCTTGTAAAAAGTCCCCCCCAGCTTCCTTGTAGCCCCTTCAGGCACTGGAAGGCTGCAATATGGTCTCCCTCGAGCCTTCTCTTCTCCAGGCTGAACAAGCCCAACTCTCTCAGCCTTTCATCACAGGAAAGTTCCTGTGAACTAAAAATGAAAAATCATAGGCTTTTCTGCATTTTTAGCTCGCTCCTGGAATCTGCGTACAAACAAAATTTTACAGTCAAGTTATCAGTTCCTGGAAATGTTAAACACTGACGGAAATGTCCTTCACTAACGGCAGTGGTGTGTGTACAGCCTTAGCAGCGTGGGGTACCACCGGACAGAGGGAGCGCTGAAGCCGGGCATCAAGGTGTCACGGCTTAGGGACGCTAATGTAGCTTGTATGGTTCTTTGGCAGGGCAAGGATGGCGAGCCTGGCCTTGATGTAAGTAATGTGTATGGCCAATACACTTAATGGTAGGTAAGCGCCTCTCAGGAAACCGCTTACTGAGTGTAACGCCTTTGTCTCTGTTTAGTGTGCATGCAGTACCTACAGAGAGTGCTAAATGCTGCATTTGCTCTTTCTCTGTCATAAGGAGAACGAAGATTACGCAATATACAGCCCTCGTTGACAGCCCCCACCAGATATAGTGCTTAGTAGTACAAGTAGTTGGTCCTTTGGAAGTCAGTAGGGTGAAAAACTGTGCTTGGCAAGAAAATATTGACTCGTGACTCAGCCGTAGAAGAATAAGGAGTCACTAACATTTGGTTAAGTAAATTTATTCTAATTAAAGAGAATAATTCCATAACCTTTAAGGGATACATTCAAAATATCATCTTTTTGGTTTTTTGGCATGCTTACTGAAAGCCTTTTCCTCTGGCCTTACACTGAAATCCCTACCTTGGAGGAGTCTTTTTCCAGAACGTACACATGCCACGGAGCATGGACTGTGGCCATTCTGAGCCATACATTTTCTTTCCGTTGCCGACAAAATGACTCTGCCAAACGCTGCGACTGACTTGCCTCACATGCTCGTGTGCATGCATGCGCGCACGTAACAGACATGTACATACAAAGCATGCAGTGAAATCATCTTTTCTTATGTTTTCCAAGGGTATTTGAAAGCTTAACCTGCATGTGAATGAAAGTCGACCTGTTTTTGTCCCTTTTGTTTTTATAGGGTTTCCCTGGTCCTCGAGGAGAAAAGGGTGATATAGGAGAGAAGGGAGAAAAGGTGACCACAGTGTTATTAACTGTTGCTTGATTCCTCAGCCTAGTCAGTTCTGCTGTCTTTATGCTATAAATCATCCTGTTAAAACTTATCTTTGTTTTTGCTGTGTGCCAAAAGGCGGGTCACAGATACATGCTAAGCAGAATCATGAAAACCCACAAAAATTCATGCACAGAACTAGTAATATCGACGTGTCTCAAAGCACAGCTTGTTTTTAGGCTCATTTTCTCCAATTCATCCTACACGTATTGAAAATCCTTGTCAGCCTTTAATCTTTAATGCAGACACCACTGACATGTGTCTTTGAGGTAGTAATTTTATGCTGACGAGCCCAGCTCTTTCCTTGGCAGTATTTGCAGTATAACTGTTGATCCTAGTGCCTGTACACCTATCCCACACCAAATGGATAAGGACAGGAACTGTATACTTTTTTTTTTGGTGGGGAGTGGGGGCAATACTTTATTTAAAATTAAGTATTTTGTGATACTCATGAAATTAAATCATATCTGTTCTAGTGAACTAACTAGACAGCGAAGATAACTGAAGCTTCGTTTGTACTGTCCAGACACAGTGGCTTGGAAATCTGTTTAGTAAAAAGAAATTTGGGACTAAATGCATGCAGAGAAAGCTCATGAGCAAAACTCTATTCCTAACCAGCCCAGAGCCCAGTCGCTAAAACTGCTGAACTAGCACTTTAGTATAAAGGTCCATACACACAGCAGGTGACTTCTCCAGGTCAGACAGCTATTTTTGCCTAGCTGACACACACAGGGTTACACCAGGTCCACTTCCCATCCCAGTATCTTAAACAAGAAGCAAGGTTAATTAGCAATTACTAGTAATAAGTTATTACTCTCATCAATCCTGGTGAGGTTGCTTGAATGCTGACAAGGGTATTTAAGCCTTCCAGTTCAATAAAAACTAGAAAAATTGGAGAGGACAAAGGCTTCCACGCTGGTAGGGGCGTGGGGAAGATGCAACTGGTAGGAGAGGTTGGAGGAGGTGGACTGTCTTAGTCTGAAAAGGAACGTGTGGACGTGGCGCTTGAGGACATGGTCTAGTGGGTACGGTAGCGTTGAGTTGATGGTTGGACCAGATGGTCTTGTAGGTCTTTTCCAACTTCAGTGATTCTGTGACAAAGAGGAGGCTGAGCTAGTCGAAGGAGGGAAGCAAAGATGATGGAGCAAAACTGTTCTGGGTAATGGAAGATGGGAAAATACAGGACCCCAAGCTACTCCTGGGAGGTTCAGAGTGGCTGTTTGGAAATCACTTAGAGGGCAGCACAGCACTGGAACACATTACCCAGAGGGGAGCCCATGGAGGACTGCAGGAACTGGTCTGGTCTGACCTGATCCAGGGTCAGGAATGGTCTTGCTCAGGATGGGAGATTAGACTAGGTGACCTCCAGAAGTCCCTTCCGACCAGACCTTCTGAGCCTGTTCCCAGGCTAGAGATAGGCACAGTGCAGCCATCACAGCCCCAGATCTCTTGGAAGAAGAGCTGGAAAGATGGTAAACCAGCTGGCTTATGTAACTATGATATCATGTGAAAATGGAACAGCTGAGATTCTTGCACTCAGCATGTAAAAATACTTCCATGTCCTGAAGTCCAGCATGCTGCTTTTGGATGTTAGTTCGTTATTCCAAGAGACCGATTAAATATTTCAGTCATAGGACCTCCAGTTGCAAAGTGAAAGGGAATTGTGGGGGCATTTTGGTGTGTCCACAAGGCATGGTTAAGCCCTTTCTGGAGCTCTGTTGGGATTTGGGCTGCCTGTGTAGCCTTGTTCTCTTGGGCTGCAGGACACACCTCCTAGGAAGTCTTGTCCTCCTTGCCCCTAAAAACTTAGGAAGAGGTGAAGCATCTTTCTCAAGGAGAATGCGTGGGATAAAGTACTCGGCAAGTCTGACTGGTATTTCAGAAATCAGGTGGTTTTATAGGTTTTCAGATTAACAGGATTGCCATGGAAGCCTGTAGAGTGAAGATGGAAATGGAGTATCTGCCTTAAAAATGCTCAGAATGTTCAAGGAAAATTAGAAGGCAATGGAAGGTCTTTCTCGGTGGAAAATCAGGGTTGATATAGCTGGGACCTCTGTGAAAGAGACTTATGTTGCATGGTTTGACATATTTTACCCAGAAATGAGGGAATACGTGTATCTGGCAAGTAAACTGGTTTCATCAAAACCACCTTAGCTGCATCAATAGTTCCTTTTCCAAACAGAAGGCTGACTCTCAAAAGACACAGAGTGATGCAATTAAGAGATGCTATCATGACAACAAATTTTCTCAGCTCTGATGTTTTTCTTTATGTAAATTACTAATTATCTATGACGAAGTAGGTGAAACAGCGCACATTTCAATAGAGAAAAAACAGTTTACAAGTTGAGGGTCCAGCTCATGATATCTCGTTTTTTCAATATTCCTCACAGTATTGGTTGCTAGACTGACATTGCACAAGTTGGGATTAGCAAGTTTCTAGTTAAGAAATTTAATTCTAATTGCATTTCAGAATTATATTTTGTTGAGAACCAGCGACAGCTGGTCTTTTCATAGACATGCTATGATAGGCAGAGAATAAATCTTTATTACTTCTGCTTGAGATGAGCCCTAGACTTAGGATTTTTATGTTAGCCTGTCAGTAGTTCTGCTACAGTGAAAGCAAGTCAGTGTTTGCATTATAATGTCTGCTTAACTTGGCTGTAAAAATCATTTTAAAGAGTGTTCTAGATGTAATTACTCATATAAAACTATAGTCCAGGAGCGCTCAGCATGAAAAAGGCTTGTACAATTGATTTTGTAGTTTCAGGTCGTATGAACAGAAAAAGAAGTTCCTTTTAAAAAAGAAATAACCTTTAACAAAAGGTATAGTGTTGTGGGGCGAGGATGGGCAGGGGGCCCTGATCCCAAATGTGCAGTTGTGTCTCTTGTGTAGATTCTCCGTATCTCCTGAGGATCTCTCTAGTTGAGGGTAAGGAGGTGAAGAATAAGAGATGAGAACTGAGTCCATGGAAAAAGTAGTAAAGTACTCAGGAAATCCAGAGTATTCTACACGGGTTTGAACAAGAACGTAAGTGTGCTCTGCAAATCTGGAAGTTCAGATAGTTATCTGCTGGCTTGTAACACAAGTTAAAGAAATACAAGTCCTAAAGATTTTAAAAAGTGTCAGAAACCAAACTATCCTGTCCCTTTCCAGAATAATTTTTGGAGTATGTCCATGCTCTCTGCTTTCCTACACTCACAGCAAATATATTGGTGTACCTCAAGCACAAATAACATGAGATTTGAACCCAAAACTGTTGGGCTTTGGTGCTACACTGTTGTGTTTGTAGGTTTAAGATGACTCATGGGGATTTTTTTTACATCACCATCTTATAATTCGGTAAAGAAGGGTAATGTTGGGTTCGCTGCTTTCCTAAATACCGTCCTGTGACTTTTTGGCACACAGAAAAGATAGGCAAGAAACTTTGCTCCTGTTGTGTCATGAATGCAGTTTGTTTTGCTCATGGAAAGGATTTTTTTCATTTGATTGTGTCAAGTATGCTACGATATCAGATGAATAATGCACTTTCCTTCCTTTTTCAAATATGATACAGCTGATTATTTTGATTGTGTAAAAATGTTTTTTCTCTCTTGTTAATGGATTAAGTATTTCTGTACTGGTGTGGGACTAGTTAAATGTCTATTTGCTATGCTTCACCAAAATCCATCTGCCTTTCCAAAGGGGCATTCCTTCCTTCTCCTTCTACCTTCATTCCTTACAATTCCTCTGTCTTTTTTACCCTTTTCCTCACAGATTAAATCCTCCCAATAGCCACAACCTTGCTTGCTGGTTCTCCAATGTCATACTAATTTTCCTATGACTATTTTTCCTATTTCTTTGTGATATTCCTGATTCACTCATCCTTCCTATCCCATTTTTTAAAATCCCAGACCAATTTGTTTCTTTTTTTTTTTAACGGAACCTTTTTTGATTTTTGTGAAATTGAGAGCAAACCTGAAACTCATTTACCATTGTGATCAACTGGTGTGAAATCAATTATACAATGAACTCTCTAAACATCTTGCACTGCTTGAAGGTGAGGTCGTCTTTGCAGGTAGCTGAGGGGAGTCAACTCATTTCTGTGAGTAATTACAGCACGGGAAGGTTTTACATTTGAAAAGCAAACTGCGAAATCAAAGGACTGAATTTTGGTAAAATATGTGGATGAAGTGTTGCCTGCAGTAGAGAGAACATTTAAATGTTGGAATATTTAAAGAATCTAATTATCACTTCTGCTGGCTTTATGATATCAAGGCATTATGAAATGATTGATCGTGTCATAGCACCTCTCCATCAAGCAGTTTGAATGTTTTGGTTCCTGTAGCAGGGTTTGAAATGGTCGTGGTGTGCTTGGAGTGACAGGAGTGCACCCTCAGTGATGTCTGTGGGGTTTTGGGGACGGACACCACTGAGAACAAGATTTGTCCCAAACTTCCAAGAGTGGAAAAAATCAGTTTAGTGAAATATGTTCCGCGCCAAGTTCATCCTTGACATGACACTGTGGAAGTGGATAGAATTTAGCCAGAGATCAGCCATCCCTGCGAAGCATCCGTGCCACGGGTCTTTTTTAGAGAGACCACACTGATGTAGTCTGCTCTCGCAAAGTTACTTTGAAGTAGTGACAAATCTCCTAGGCAGGCTGACCAGTTCAGCTTACTGCCTGTGTGCGCTTCGGTACTGTCGCTCAGAACAAACTGGAGACCTCTTATTTTGGGCTGTGGACTGGGGAGATTTGTAGATTTGCCTCTGTCTTGAGAAATCAATGATTTCAAGCCCTGTTCTAGTATTCAAAACATTCATAAATGTGAAACACCAACACAAACTAATACCGACTGACTGCAGTTCTTGCTTGTGATCATATAATTTATTTTTCCACATAATGCACCATCCAAACCCGAACACAGTGGTAAGTGTCCTTTCAGCTCTCCATTGGCTTAAAAAGAAAAACCCCAACTTTTAAACCAATCTGCCTGTAATTTTTGCCAAAAGAATGAAACTTGTTTTATCCAAACCATTGTATCCGCAGGGGGAAAAGGGAAAGAAAGGCAAAAAGGGGCCTAAAGGGGAGAAAGGAGAACAGGGTGCTCCTGGATTAGATGCACCTTGCCCGTTGGTACGTCTCATTTGTGTATTGGACAATCGATCATCCTGCCGTAGACTGATGGAATAAGAAATGAGGGGAGAGGAGCAAGCACCGGCTACTGTGTCACCTACAACCCTGAACGCAGCCTTCGTTCAAGTTCTGGCAAATTCTGGAGCAGGCTTTGCTTGTCAACCCCCAAATTTGGTTTAAAGCACCAGACTTAAGACCTTCCGGCTAAATCTGTGGGTTTGTTGGTATTTTTTTCATCATTTTCTGCCAAACGTGTTGGAAAGGAAGGAAACTTGGGATGTGCCAGGGTCAGTGCCCCACAGGTTGAAATCACACCGCGGCAGTCAGCTTGCTCCTCTCGCCTCTCTATTGTTATTTGTTCGCTCCAGCTACGTCAATATTGAAAGCATTTCCTTGACAGTAACATTGCAAGTTAATCTTTACAAACAGGGATTCCGTGGAATTAAGGGGGAAAAAGGGGAGCCAGGCCAGCCTGGCCTGGATGGGCTGGATGCCCCTTGCCAATTGGTACAGTATTTCTCTTTCCTACCAACCCTGCATGCGGTTCCTTTGTTTGTAGTCAGCCATTCTCAATGTAAAATGATGTTTTTTCTGACCTGACTTTACGTTATTCACGTAACACATGCATGTGCATGAACAAACCAGCTGCTTCCGTGATCATAACCGTGATGAGAAAACACACATTTTTGTTGACACCCCAAACCTAACGCTCAGCAGTTTGCTCCCACGTGGCAATCTGTAAGTTTGTCTCCTTCCTACATTTTCCCTGAGAATCGTTGGTATGTTATTTTCCTCACAAAATACCTACTGCCTTACTCACCCTGACCGCAAGTCTTTGTAGAAATCCAGCACAATGTCCACTTCTAATCAAGCCCAATGACTTCCGTCTGCACTGGCTCAGTCCTTCATCCTAGCCTGTCCCACAGCTCCTCAACACCCTGGACCCTTCAGATCCATGCAGTCCTAGGTGCATGTCTTCAGGTTTTGGCCAAAATGAGAGTCATGTACAGATTGACGTAAATGTTATTTCTGAAAATCAAGCCATAGGTTTCCAGCCAAGCTGGAGCCTAATCTCCCAGACCTTACACAAGTTATATTCTTGGTGTCTGGCCTGTTCGTCAATTAGTCTTCAGATCTGGAAATGAAAAGCTTACCTGAGGTTTGTAAGAAGATAACAGTCTGCAGCCCAAACCCTCACTGTCTCTGTGATTTAACGTCTTCAATTTAATGGTCTTTCCTTGGAACTTACCTTCCTGGAATACACACGACACTCCCCACCCTATGTTAGCATGAATTCAAGCTCCCACCTATACTAAAATGCTACTTGTTGACCCTCTCCTTTGTACCAATCTGGCAACAGTGATTTTTTTTATTTAATGGCAAAGTAAGTTTCAATTATTTTCCATTTAAAAGATAAAAAGCAAGAAAAAAGGAACAGTACATACACATTTCCTAACGATACAAGGAAGATTTTCTTTTTAATTGTTCACAGTAAAATTTGATCTGCATGTTCTGATACTGTTTGGTAGTTAAGCACGTTTCTCTAAGACGAATGTTAAGTAGATTTTATTTCAGCTATGGCACTTCTACTTTGAAGTCAATGGATTTTAATCTTAAATACACAGTCCATTAAGATTATTCCATAGTCCATTTTGTTTGCTTCCAATTAATGGTAACCATATCTCATGTTTTGGTGGGGATAATCAAGCATGCTTTTGTAATTTAAAAATGTTGCTCTGTGTCTATATTATCATTTATATCTGGAGATTCACTATCGTTGATGGATGAAAAATATTCTGATCACAGGTAATTACCATAGTAAGCTGCTAAGGCAACAGCAGTGTTTCTTGCATTAGGCAGCAAGCCGTTCCCGTCAGGTTACATGCAAGCACATTCAAAAATTCTCATTGACCACTATCTTTAAGGTCCCTTCCAAGCAAAACATTCTATCATCCTCACATGCAAATTCATGTAATAACTATTCTTACTCTGTATTCTAAAAAATGTCAAGGCCTTATCTTTTTTTCTGCTCAAATATAGTCCAGTAACATGATACATGCTCCTAATTCATAGAATCATAGAACGGTTTGGGTTGGAAGGGACCTTAAAGATCATCCAGTTCCAACCCCCCTGCCATGGGCAGGGACACCTTCCACTAAATGTGGAATTCTCAGCACATAACTTTCTGGACAAGCCCTGTATGGCCATCTAAATTGGAATTTGTTCCATGAAAACCAGTACGGCTGTGGTCAACAGCTGGGTGTGTTTTACTGGATGCAGGGAGATAAGTGAAATTCGGGTGGTGACAAAATAGAAATGGAGCGACTCTCATTAACGTAAGAGGAAATTAGACGGCCATACTGCCCAAGTGATGGAATAGTCTGTGCTGCTGTGCTGACCTGCTCCCACCACTTGTGTTTTCTTCTGCTGTGTCCCTTGAGGTATGTCCAGGCCTTAAGATTTTGCTGCTTCGTTCAAAAGCTAAGAATGAAAGTGAACAGAAAAGTTCCTACTCAAATCTGAGTCTTGCTATCTTATCACCGGGTTAACTTTGTACCAGGAGCCCATAAAACACAATAACCTCCAGATAAAGGTGATAATATTTTTTTTCGCTCATTGATCTTGTACATTCAGCTCCAGATTGATGTGAGTAACAGATTATGTGTAAAATAATACGCAGCCTGAGCTCTAACAGCAGTAAGAAATTGATGAAGATGTCCTAAGGATTTAGGAAAAAACAAATCTTTGTGGCAGAGAGGTGTACGTGTGTATTTACAGTGTAAACCTTCTCTCCTTTGGCTTTTCCTTCACCCTGAGAACAGGAGAGGGAGTAAGTTAGGAACTGGTAGCTATTTACTAGGCAAAAAGACAGAGCTGCTTCAGCTGTTCTAACAGATATTAATGGAATCTCTCTCCTACCAAACTTAACTATGGGCTTTTTTGTTCCCCTTCTCTGTCCCTCTCCCCGTGAAACAGGGTCCCGATGGATTACCGATGCCTGGCTGTTGGCAAAAGGTAGGATGGACACAGCTTTTTCTTTTTAGGGGCAGTACGTCCTTGGCACACAGGAAAAGCTTGTCGCAGTCATACTCAACAGGATCAGGATAACCTTCAAAGCCTCTTAGATGTATGCAGCAATGCAAAATAAGACCTCTGCGGGACAGCAGTTGGTGTGATGGGGTTGTAGTGTGTGTAGAAGGGATCACTCGTTCAGGCAGTATCGTAGAAATAGTCACCATTAGACTTCTGGAAAGTCAAAGACTTTACCTGTGATACAGAGACTCACACTTCCTTTGGTTTCTGCACATGCTCACTGCTTCCCAGTCTTTATACAAGCTCATGGATGCGCCATTTTTATCAAATGTTTATATTGAGCTGTTACAACATTCTTTTTCTGGGGTACCTAGCAGAACAGTGCATCCCGCCCTTCTCTTTGCCTTGCCTTTCTATCCTGCAACACACTGTCCTGGTTGTTTTGTTGTATGCTAATCTCAACTAGCACCCTTATTTTAGTAAAGATTTACCCTAGACAGTGCTAGATTTAAGGGCAGCGTTCAGGAGACTGTAGGTGGAGGGATACTGGCATATAATACATCAGAAAACATCAATCACAGGTGAAATCCTGGGGGCGTTTATCTCCGAAGAATAGCGGGTGCCGAGGGAATAACTCTCCGAATGTGCGACTGTGCCCTATCTGTGCATTTGGAACAGCGATCTGAAATACTGATTTACTAATTTGATTCATTTGTATCTCTTTTTGTCTCTGCAGTGATGAATCTAACCTTGCAAGCATGAAGTTGTGTATATAGTGCTCCACTTTTTCTATTTATAGTTGAAAACTGAAAATTTGATTTTACAAGTCTGAGATATGTTTACATGTAGCTGCTTCTACTTGTTTGCAATAGTCCATGTGTACATCTTCTTTTCACTTACATCTGCAGTTAGATGACATATAACTGCAGGGTAAACCTGCAAAGATTCTCTCTTTAATGAGAGAGAGATCTCGATACAACCATCAATAATAGAAATCTAATTATTTCTGTAAATTCCTATATTTTGGCTTGTGGACCTGCATGGACAATGAGTGCCATGAACTAGTTTACAAGAAATTGTGACCAAATAGGAGCAAAATGCTATGAAATGTACTGTACTTGCTGCCGTTGGAGTTTACTGACTTGGCTTCCATGTCCATCTTAAACACTTCACCGATTCACGCCACCGTATCTGCTTGTACGGACTAAAAAGCATGAGTTTGTGTGCCAGACCTGCTTGTTGTGTGATCCCGTCACGTGCTAAATAGCTGCTCACCGTGACCTTTGATTCCAGCTTCTGAACTCTTTCCTTTTGTCATCTCAAGGGAGTCACACCATGGCTTATTGCTAAAAAGAGATAAACCAGAGGAGGATAGAAAGAGGCCTTGAATTTTTGGGGAATAGAGTTCCAGCTGCAGGTGGATGGCTTCCAGTCTTGCGGGTCACCTGGCCCCTTTGATCAAAGAGGGTCCTGTTCGTCAGCATCGGTTTGCCTTGCGCTGCTCACAGTCGTGAAGACATTCACGACAGGCCCCGTCGAGTCCTTGATCCAGAAGGAAAGAAGTTTGAAGAAGAAACCAGACTTCTCTGAGGGCTGTTTGAAACGGTCGCAGAGGTGCTGCAGGGGTCATTTGACGGCAGACACCGCCTGAGACCAGAAGCTTCTCAACCTTACTCAAGGATGGACAGAGTATGTGCTCTGCGTGTTGTATTTTTGGGACTGCTGGAGGAAAAAAGCATTCTTGAGGTGAGGATGATCCGGAGGAGGAGGATGGAACTGACCAGAGACGTATGTACCGTGATGTGGTTTTCAGGTGATTCAGTTTAAATTCTACAGAACTAGATGAACTTCTCTGCAGAATTTTGGAAGCTATGGTTCCTTTTGTTTCCTTTTCCCGTAACTGTTGCCATAAAGGATGCGTTTCAGTGATCTATTCAACACTGGTGATGGTGGCACTGAAGAAAATCCTTCAAGCCACATGTTCATCTTGTTTCAGTATTAACAGTTTTTATTTCAGAGTCTTTGAAGCCTTGAAGTCTAAGAAAAGAAAAGAGTTTATTTTTGTGTTTCACAGACTGATTTATTCATCTTGTTCTTTTTCTGCTGTTACAGTGACCTTAGTGGACGTTATTGCTCAAAAAAACCATGGGAGAGAAACAAGCCTGTGCGATTACCGCTGCGCGCTTGCCATCGCGCTGCGCTGTCAGAGGTGTCGGTATTCCTCCATTTCTGTTGGAGAAATGTCTGAGATGACTAGCTTTCTAGAGAAACGTTGGTCAAGTTTTGCTTCTCCACTTGTTTTTATTGCTAGACATACTTAATTTGTGCACATTTGTAGTTTTTGCCACGAGGTGGGGTTTTTTTTCCCAGTTTTGAGTCTTCATATGGTGCACTGTAGTTCGTTTGAGAGACTGGTTTATGGGAAATGGTGCCGTATTTGGCAGATGGAAATTCTTTTTATATCAGTTCCGTTCCTGGGGTATAGCAGGATGATCACAAACTTTTCCAGTTCCTTTTCTGAGAGTTGTCTTTCACATGTAGACCAAAACTAAAGTCGAGGCAGACAGCCTATCTCCATCTGTGTGTGGGCAACTTGCCCTTCTTGGAATGCACATTTTTTCTTGCTCCGTCGGTTCTAAATGGCGTGAAGATGGGGGTCTGCTGTGATTGCACTTTTCGTTTTGCTTCACAATCTCAGAGCAATGGAAGTAGCAATACAATGCGATCTTTCGCTTTACTAAATCTGTATTGTCATCTTGGTACATCAGACACAAAACCAGGTGTTCATGGGGAAAATCTCCCACAGATTTTTAAAGCTGAAAATTAATTTAGTGGCCTCCATCTAGTAGTACCTTACTAACAAAACCAAAATTTCAACACGATATATGTGGAATATATATATATTTTTACTGCTCACTTACATCTTTCCAATAGTAAGAAATTATCATGTTCACAGAGATGAGGGAAAAAGCTTTTCTTTCCTTAAATTATCAGAGATACAAGTAGCAACCTGTTTGAACAATCATGATCACAACAGTAAAAGCCTTCAAGTGGCGCAGGCTGAATACGACGTGTCAATGGTCGGAGTGCTACAGCAGTAATGTGACGGAGGGACCTTCCAGAAAGGGGACAAGGGGAGCACCACGTGTGCTCCGACTCGCCGGGCTGAGGCTACTTGCTTGAGAAGCACTGTCTCAAAAACCAACAAGCTGCCCGCCTCACAGAAGAGAGTCTCTTCTGCCTCCGTCCCGACGTGGCACACGTGGCTAGGGACATTACAGATGTGAAAACCAGAAGTTGAACGTTTTTATAAAATAGCAAATACTGGCAGTCGTACAGTAAGGTGAAATATTTTCTCAGTGTCCCTCAGGGTATTCCAATGCGAAATCAAGTTGGATGTTTGTTATCTGGCTAGAGGTTTTAGCAATTCCGTGTTGAGAGAGAGTGCCTGCAAACACAACTCGTTTAAGAAAAAGCAACAAGATAAAGAGCTATCGAATGCATGCTGTCATTAGCACTTTCATATCTTTTTAGATTTGTATATCTATACTTTTAAACTGTCCTCACAGCACCCATTTCTATATGCATTAATAAAGCTAGCAGAACCTGGGTTCATGATTTCTTCCTTCAGGAAATAATTATAGACACTGCTGTTAAGCTTTAGTCAAAACTCAATTCTCCTTTAACTCCCTGACAGGGACCCCCTGCTGAAGAAAAGCTTAAGCACCTTGATTCGCTTTCTTTTCTGTCTTGTAATTTCATTATTTAACTCCCACCAGGTAGGAATAATTTTTTTTCTTTTTTCTTTTTTTTTCGCAAATAATCTAACTTAAAATATTTTAAGCTTCTGTATTTTTCAGTATCAGGAAAGGTTCACTCCATTTAAATGGCCACGGGTGAACAGCAGTTAAACAGTTTAATGTGACTACACAGATAGGTCTGACATCCATATTTGCATCTCCAAGATTGACTTGGAGTGGAACCTAACGGTACCTAGAAAAGTTGCATATTCAGTACAAGAGAGAAAGAGTTGGGTTTGGTATTTCATCAAGAAGAGCACCCTGTGAAGACTTGCCACGTGTTTATTTTGTTTAAAAAGCCATTTTTGGTGCTAGCGTGTCTTTCTTTCGATGGCAAAGCTGCGGTCTGAACCACCCGTGTGGCGTTGTGTCTTTGAGCAGCATTCCTCCAAGTAGGTGTGACTTGTTTTGTTTAGTTTGCGAGAGGAACGGTAGCTCCTCCGCCCGTCTTTTCAGTTGTAGAAATGTGTAGTGGTGTTTTGTCTACACAGTTTCTATACCCCTGACTTTTTCGGGTATGATTAATTCTTGTTTCTTTGAGGGTTTTCGGTATTTGTTTCATACCAAGTTTTGGAATCGCCTGTTACTCCGGCGTTTTACGACCACGCTGTGCACCAGTCCTGCTACACAAGCAGCGAGGCTTTGAAGCACTGTATGGAGTATGTCTGAAACGCCTGCTCCTTGTCTTCATATTCAGAGATTAGCTACGGGGAATCTTTTTTTCAGGATGCTTTGGACACCTTTTATTTTATTTTTATTTTTTCCTGAGGTAAAGCATGAAACGTTCACTCATGGAACAGTAATACAGTGTATTTTTTGATTTATATTTCTATTTATTGCTGATTTTGATGTCGCGTTCTGATAGCGTAGCAAGGCAGAATGGCACTCCTCATCCGGCTGTTGATATATTCTTTTCGTCTACCGTGTAAGGAGTGTGAATGAGCTGCAGAATGGCCAAACCCATAGACCCGCAGACGTGTGAAGGACGGACTTTAAAAAGGGATAAACCTTCAGAGTGCGTGGGAAGTCGGCGCTGGCTCCAGCGGGCGTGACGCTGGTGGAGGAGTGCACGTGACGCCGGCGGAAGGGATGCTGCGACCCCCAGTCAGGCGAGCAGACCTCGGTCCTGGTGGGATGGCCGTGCTGCTTCAGCCTTGGCGCCACGTCAGGAGATGGGGATCGCATCCTGTATCCCACCGGGGTTTAGCGGGAGTTGTCCCACTGACAGCGCCGGGATTGTAACCCTGGGCTCGGCCACGGGGGACTTCCCACTTGGCTGCGCCCCCCCTTTCCCCAGCAATGGAACGGGGGAGTGGTGCATCCCCCCTGCAACGCGCCGCAGGAAGGACCCAGGTCTTACGCTTAGTCACGAGGGGAGTATGAGCAGCTTCTGGGGTGGGCTTTTGCCTAAATCGGGAGCAGCACGTCAGCGAGTAAGAACTGCGGAGATACTCCCAGCCTACGGATGAATGTGATGAAAGATGTTCAAGGTGTGCAGAAGTTGACCTTTCCTTTCAAATTTTAAATTTTCAAAATTCAATTTCCTGCTGCTTGACCATCTTATATTACACTTTCAAATCTCTGCATTTTACCTCATGAGAGACCTAGATTTTCATACTAAAGAGTCACACCAAACGCTAATATCTGCAGTTAGGGGTCAAAAGAAAGTCTAGTTTTAGTCATTGCAAAAAAATTTTCAGTTTCAGTGACTGGAATTAGAACTAGCACGAGGTCTTTTTTTTTTTCCTTTCTGCAAATTTATTTTATGGATCTGAATGTTGCTGTAATGTACAAATGAAGGTTTTCTTGCACCCTCTGTTATTGAAGTATTTTACGTGGTGGTTGGATTCATTAAAGTCTGTTAGAAACAAGTGCCTGCCACCATCTTTTCTGACAGAATTTGGAAAAGATACTCCACAAAACAAGCGGAGTTTGTATTTAAAAAGAAAAAAAGAAAAAGGATTTGGAGTGTTGGTTTTGTTTCATTTTGTTTTTAAACGCATCCAGTTATCAATGCTGCTTGGAAATTGAATTTTCTTTGGAAAATAGGGGGCCTTAACTTAACCTGGGACCGTTAGTGTTTTACTTGTTTCTATTTAAAAAAGAAATTGTATGAATTTCCCAGATACCATTGGTACTTGCACACTTCTCTGAAGTATTATGAAGAGTTGGGTTGGTGGAAGAATGTTTTACATATTGTTAACATATATGTGGATATTCTTATATTATTGTACATGTTTGGGAAAATATCACACAACTTTAAAAATGTTGCTAAGATGTACGTATCTGACTTTTTCCTTTGGAAAATATTATATATTTTTATTTGTATTTTTTACTTTTTTAAGTTCAACTATATGTGCCGTTATTTTTGTATTGCAAATGGTCTCATAAATGCAGTAGAAGAGAGAAAAATGCAAAGAAAAGTAATTTCGCAAGGATTACAATGCTGGGGGGGGAGAAACACATAGGCCAGCATCATATTATGAATATTAGAAACATTTTGAGTGTCTTAGCGCACTGTAAATATGCCACGAGACCTCTTTTGACAAGTAGTGTAAAGGATTGCAAGGTTTTAATCACCCATTTTAATTTGTTGTTAATTACCACTTTCTTGTGGCCTCTGGTCTTGACTTAATTGAACCCGATCAAACAGCATGCTTTTGTTTTTATCATTGAAATTACTCCTCCTTTTTCAGTTGAATACTGTTTAGTTTTCTTTCAGTTTTTGTACTTCGGGTTTTGTTTCTTGCTCGTGAGAAGTTGATCTTCGGAATTATTTTTACACTATTTATGATTTATTTTCATAATGTAAAAAGTGTGTAATTATTAAAATATTAATCCAACCACTGGTGCTGATTTTGCATAGTTATTAAGTTCTGGGTGTTGGTGCAAAAAAATTGGTCTGGTCCGTCTGGACTGGAAAAAGCGTGCGCCGCGTTGTGCCAACCGGTCGCCATCGATCCCATGCAGGTCGTGTCAGTCGTCACATTCACACAAAAATCACGGCTTTGCAGCATGATCCATTTTCCTACAGCATGCAGTAAAAATCCCACCTCGCTCTTCCTATGCCTAATAGGTCTTTTCCCCTTCAAAGTCAAATCCATTCAGTCATCTTCTCCAAACAGGCAGCACAGGCCTTGGGCATCCGCAAAAGGAAGGAAGGAAGAAGCTTTGCTGCGAACCTTAGGGCCTTTCCTCGCTCTGGAAAAGCTCCAAGGATCCATGTATTAACCAGAAGTTGAAACTATTCCTTAGGGAATTCCACAGGCATCCTAGGATCCAAAGAAATAAAGCTCAAAAATCACCAATCTCCCCTTTCTATGGTACTGGAGGTGAAAAATAAACCCCAACTGCTGAGAAATAAAGATGTACACGGGCAGTGTCACGAGGGAGGAAATGTGAAGGTCTGTTTTACCGCAAATCCAGCTTGTTCAGGGAAGATGGAACATAGTAATTATTGCAAAATGCTGTATTTTCCAGCGCCCTGGTCTAAGGAGACACATTTTTGCAGGAGTCTTCAGCAGCTGTAGCCTATTCAAAGCATTATTTAAATGTTTGGGTTTTCTAAATCACAAAATATTTCAGACAAACAAAACACTCCCCCTTATTTCCCCTTCCTTCACCTCAAAAATGTAGTCACTCCAGGCCGAAGGAGAACGAGCACCGTGGGGGTTTGACCTCTTAACTCTTGGTAATCTCCGTAAATGTCCGTTAATCTTATCTCGCTCTGGTTTAGCCTCTTGGGGAGACTAAAAATAGCTCTGCTCCCTTTCCCAGATGAAGTACTCACAGCTTAATGTCCCCGAGGAAGTGCCCGGCGACGCCGAGAGCAGACGCTGCTCTGCCACGCTGCACGTGCGGCCCCTCGAAGCGGAGCCCTTGCTTTGGCTGCCCCCGGTCTTGGCCTCTTCTTCCTTAATTGTGGAATCCCAGAGC
>NW_010247454.1:0-12204 GCF_000690775.1 Eurypyga helias | reverse complement strand
GCCGCTCCGAGGCAGCTGCTTTTATGAAAACCTCCCGCTGCTGCCGCCCCCTCGTCTGACCCGTGGCGAAACGGCAGTTGCAAGAGATCGTTGGCGTGGCGCTGAGCCACCGACCCCGTCTTTGACCTGTGACGCTATCTGGGAAATTTATGACGCTAATTACAAAAGCCTTTGAAACACACCTTGTTACTGACCCCACGCTGCCCGCTGGAGGCAAGGGCGCTTGAAAATGGAAGCCTGAAGAGAAAAACCTCTTCCCCACACTTTCTGTCCTCCTAAGTGACTAATTGTCCCCTATGGTACACTCCTAGCTAATTATCTCTCCGTACCCTTGAGGTTTGCTAGCAGATCAGAAGAGACCAGGAAACATCCCATGGCTGTGGGGAAGGGAAGTAGCCACCCCTTAACAAGGGCCTTCAGACAGCTGGCAATAGCTATCGTTTTCCACAGCCCGTTTTGAAGGCAGCCGTTCAAAATCAGGTCAGCTAACATGGGAAAGGCATGCTGTCAGGCCCGAAGCACGCCGAAAAGCTCCATAAGCTCTACCCCTGCTGTGGGCATTTGGCTGCCTGTCCTCATGGCCAGCCCTGGAGTGGCTCGGCCTGTCAGCACGGACCTTGGTGCTGGGAAGGGAGCTGTGGGAAACCTTACTGGGCTTCTCTGTCCCTTGACTTAAGAGCCTAATTTACGCTCAAGCCCTTGCCCAAACTCTGCCGTAAGTACGCCCAGGCCTGGCGGTGTGCCTCGCTGGTCCTGTGCTTCCCTTGGTGATGTAACTTCCTGGCTTGACCTTGAGCCTGTGTTGTCTCTAGGGTCAGGCTTGGTGGTCCTTGGACCGTGGCTGACCCCTGTTGCCCCCACCAGTGGGCCTGGCTCTTCTTGTTCAGGTGCTGTGGGGCTGCCAGTGGGGTCCCTGCCTGCCTCACCATCACCCTTATCTCCAGCTGGCCAGCCCAACTGGAGCAGCCATGTTTCTCCTTGCTGACAAGGACTGCAAATATTCCTTAGGGTGTGGGTGAAAAGCTGTTTCCTTCTTCCAGGGAAACACACATCTTGGCACACTTGCCAGGTATTGCCATTGCATAAATAATAATAGTGTTAACATCAAAACATGCCTAAGAAAACCAGTAAGTGTTCTGATTAGAAACAAGAAATAGAAAAGTGAAAGCGCATTATTTTTGGCACCGTTCAAATGATGGGCAACGCCTAATTCTCAATCTCACGCTCTGATGTGACATCCCTCGTGTGCTTAGACTTAGCGCTATGATAGTCCCGTTTCCTCCGGTTATCTTACTGAACACGCTTCTGTCTCGTTTGGCACCCGTGACTTACACAGAGACAGAGGCGTTCTGAAACAGGACGGTTATGGTGCAACTTGAGCAGATTCACAGGAGTGCCCGGATCAAACTGCTGGCTGTACACCAATTCTCATGCGTAGGAAAGACCAGAGTCAGCTGCACATCTGTTGCCGCAGAACTCCTCTCAGTTCAGATGACATGGCTTCCTTCTGTCACAGTAAAGATGGCAAATAAACTCTTGTATCCAAACACCATACACTTCTGGCAAGGTCAGATCACAAGCATGCCTGGAGGATTGGCTGTAGCTGCTAAAACAAAACACATTTCTGTACTTAGTGATCCCAAGGGTGGTGGGTGACCTTGGCTGGAGGCCAGGGACCCACCAAACTGCTCTGTTGCACCCCTCCTCAGCCCTCAGTGCCAGCTCTGCTCAGCAGTGGCCAAAACAGTGGCATGTTTTCAACACCTCCATAGCTACAAAGCACGGCGCTGTGAGGGCTGCTATGGGGAAAATTAACTCCATCTCAGCCAGACCCAATATACCATGTTTTCTGGAAAGAGCATACATAAAAGAAAAAAGAAAAAGTTGCTTTGTTTATCCTGAAACTTTAAATGGCTTTTGAGCATTCAGGCAGTTTATTTGGAAACAGTAAAGTTGTTGTTTGTTGGGGTTTTTTGTTTGTTTTGGTTTGGGTTTGTTTTTTTTTTTCCCCCTGAGCTTTTTGTACCCCTAGTGAAGAATCTGTCCTCTTAAATGCAGGGAAAAGTGAGTTACAACTGAATGTTCCCAGTCCTTACCATTCTGCCTTTGGCATTCTCCATTTATAGCAGTTTAGCTGTGCCAATTGAATTTGTCCTTGAACTTGAACCCTTGTAAAGCATTGCTAAATTAGCAGTTGTGATACTTCAAAACATTAGGACTTCAGACCTGGTAACTTCGTATTTGACGTATGTAGCTGAAAAATCTGATCTCTGGAATGGCTGCACAGTAGCATAGCTGATTTTGTTTCAGTGATATGACTTCAGTTTTACAAAGATAATATCTCAGATCAGAATTCAGTTCTGTCTGCTGAGAGGAAACATGAGCACATTTCTATCTTAACGATTAAAGAATATTCCTAATGACCTTTGAAGAGCTGTTGTAATTTAACAGCAGGAAATTATTCTGGCTTTTTGAGTATGTGGCAAATATTTTAAAGCAGGCTTTTAAGTGGTTTCCCTAGCAACTACTCTTCATGAGAGATCGACGCATGCTATTAAATATCATGCTGTGTTTGGAGCAGCTTTGCAATTTTAGAGACACTTGTTAAAAACACTGCCAGGTCATGCACAGTTCCTTGGCTGTCCAACAGCCCCCGCGCATAGAGGGAAGCCTGCCAGGCTCTTTTCCAGGCATGCAAGGACACACCTCTTGTTGGAGAGCTAGCATAGGCGCCCTGATGGGTGGAGGAGCTGGCCCTGCACACTGTTGGCTGCAGTCTCATCCAGCAACTGTCAGGAATGGAGGTTTTATTTCTCATTCATCTAACCCTCACCCCCCGCCCCAAGAAAATGCTAGTGACTTGTGATTCCCTTTTAATGAGGCATCAAGCACAGCTCTTAGCGGAGCACAGCTCATAGTCTTTTTTTTTTTTCTCTTTTTGTCTTTTATCCCAGGTGTCTGGGGCATCATATTATTTATCCTTTCATCCCATATTCAGTCTTTACCATCAACAAGAATGTAAAGCCACTTGCTGGGTTAATGGTGTCATTGATACAAAGCAGCACCTCTTCTGCAGTCCTCCAAAGCTTTACAGTTATTTATTTATTCTGGTTTGGGTTGCCTTCCCTTTTGTTATGGACATCTGGGATTTAAGGCAGCTTTAGCAGAACTGAACTGAGAATCTTAAAACAAACGCTGCTCAGTGGCAATGTGTTTAACAGTGATCCTAACAGAGGGCATTAGCCTCACGTTCCTCACGAGCCCTTCAAGAGCCTGACTGGACGCCTCAGCGGCGCTGGAGTCTCTGGGGACAGACCTCTCTGTTTCTGGCTGGGAGATCAGATCTTGTTCCTGCTGCCACAGAATAGGAAGGAGCAAGAGTGATTTTCTCCTGATGCTGTCTCACTATATGCCGTTGTTACCTTGGGATGTGGTTGCTGCAAAGCCTCTACATGAGGCTTCTCTCTCAAACTGCTGAGAGGCACAGAAGCAGGCCTACACAGCATGTCAAAGCTGCCTGCTGTGCCTTCAGCACATACAGTGCTGAGGACGCCGAGTTCTTTTGCTCTACCCTGGCACCCAGGATGTCTGGGTTTCTGTGTGCGGTGGGGAATGCAAAGTCCTACTGATAGAATCCTGAACAAATTAATCAGGGTGTCGCTTTGAGAGGCAGGCAGCTTCTCTGGCTTCTGTGCCTGAGCTAAAATTGGAGCAGGTATTTAAGAGGGAAGAAGAGGGACTGCCAGTGGTGGCGTCTCTGACAGTCACTGCATTGCTGGTCTGAAATAGCCCATGTCTCTTGACCTTCAGAGCTAGGCTTCGGTGGTCTTTTTTGGGAGACTTGGAAAATAGGGTGATAAAGTGAGGTAATCCCTGATGAGTGTCCTTAAGGAGTAAGAGTATTCTGCTATTTGTGTTTCTTTAGGTAAGCCTGGTCTGCATATCAGTAGGATTATCTTCTGGCTTGGCCATGCTTTTCTTTCTGTAACTGTCAAGAGAAATGCTTTTCTAGAGCTTACACAGAAAAAGAGAGTGCTTACTGACAGTGGTTGCTACTTTGTATTTGTGGTTTTAAGGGCAGAAACGAGCAGAAATTTCTGACGGTAGAAATCACACCAAAGTCAGCTTGTGTGTGACGTAGTCTGGGACACTACTGTACGTAGGAACAGTTTTTATTTCATGTTGATGCTGTACTCATCTTTGCTAGCTGGTAATAAACCACTGCATGTTATTATGGGAGGGTTACTGCTTCATCCTAAGAGCAAATAGGAAGAACAGGATAATAGCCGTCCAGCGTTATAAATCCATGCCTCATGAAAACTGAGGCAATATTCAAATTAAAATACGTGTTTGTAAAAAACCCAAAAAGCACAGGGCTTGCGTGCAAAATTAAATGCTGTAGCATCATTTTGTAACGTAGACAATTTCATGAAATCTTGTTTTTAGAAGGGAACCTGTCAGTTTATAGGGCCTGACTCAAAGCATACAGAGGATTCTCGGAAGTTTCATGTTGACTTGGCGTGGGCTGCTTTGGGTCTATAGGAAGGTGGGTGTGTTCAGAATCACCTCCAGCATTGAACAAAACCTTCAGCAGCCTGTAATCTGTGTTTGCTTTTGGCACGAGTGTGTCACATAGCAATACCATGTGTAAGCAACACACCGCTGCACGCAGAGTGCGATCTCTGCCTACTTTGCCATCTACCTTCTGCATGGGCCCATTACAGTCTGTGGGAATCCGGCTGCGGCACAGCTGCTGTGGTTCTGCACTTGTAGACTATGCGCTGCTGACATCCTCTGCCTCTTCTGGTTATCTTAAAACTAAGATTGGTTTAGTGCATGAGTTGGATGATTATCCCTGGGGGACAGGGTGGATGGTAGGGACAAACAGCTGGATGCACATGGAGTAAGGATGCTGAGAACAAACAGAACTGAGTCCACCACTGAGACAATATTTACGGGGAATTGCACTTTTTACTGATTAAGGTAAGATATGTAAACTGCTTATTTTGTCAGTTTAGTTGCAATGATGAGCTCTTTTTCTAGGATATCAGAGGTGTGAAGCATTAACTTAAAGCTGTTTCAGCAAGAGGACCCAAGCCTGTGGCTGAGTCATAGAATCCTAGAATGGTTTGGGTTGGAAGGGACCTTAAAGATCAACTAGTTTCAACCCTCGTTGGAACTAGTCCTTGCTTTACTTCATAGTCATGGCTTTATCTCTGCTTCTCACCTGCAAAAGGGACAAAAGGACTTCCAAGCGTCAGTGGGAGTGTTGCAAGGGTGCTCACAGGAGCAGCTGTGATGAGTTCATCAGAGGCTGGATTAGCTGCTGGGCTAGCTGTTGAGGAGGTACCGGCCCATGAGCAGCGTAAGGCCGAGCAGCCAGTTCATTAGTGCATCACACGTAACCCTGTTGTCAGGGTTGTGCACGGCTAATACGACACTTTGTGGAAATGCGAGGGCACCTTCCTTGCCACTGTGTGTTTCCTTCAGAGCTGAGGAGGATTATAGGAGCGCTAAGTCTAATGGCTATGGCTGCCCTCTCTTTGGGCCACCTGGAGCTCCAGCATTTGTGCTGAACCTTCCCTGGTGCCCACTGACACAAAACTGTCCCACCTTTCTCCAGCTGCAGCCAGACAGACAAACCCTTTCCTGTTAGAAAGGCATGGTGTCACATGGAAAAAACTGGAAACATGGAGCTGCTGTTATCCTGATGGATGACAGCGAATGAGAATTAGCTTGGGAATTATTCTGAGTGGTCTTCCATAAAGTGCCAAAGACAATGGTCTTCCAGGTCTCCGCGGTGTTATGGTAATTGTGGTAGTAAGTAACAATGGTTGTTTATGGGCAAATTCCTGAAAATGTTTTGATGCCGGAAGAATTTCCTGACATCTAGGCCAAGTCATCAAGACCCATGCAGTTAGTTCCTTTTCTATGGAAACATTTCACCATGTTCAGAAAGATCGGTTTCGTCTTCAAAAATGCACCTTCAGCTTCAGGTCGAAATCCCCCACTATTGGGAGAGAGCACAGCTCAGCCAAAATCAACTGGACTCCATCCCCTTACCTCTGCATTAAGTGAATCCTGCTTTTTCCTCTTTACCTAGTCTCTTCAGCACAAAAAACCGAAAGATGCCATCAGCATTTGAAGGAAAAGGCCTGTTTAGTTTGCAGGGCAACAGAATTCACAGAGAGAAAAAAGGTAATATTTGCATTTAACTTCATTCAAGGAGCAGAGGTGCCATGGTTACACTGCTAAATGTCAGGCTGCGCTGACCCTGCTTGCATCTATTCACCTGAGCGGGATTATCTGACTAGGACAATACTTAGGAATATTATTGGAATGTTTTCAAGACCAAGTGGAGGGTAATTCAGAAGCCAGTTTTGAAGAGAGCTGCACATACAGTAGCAAGAACTGGTGAAAACAAAAATGAAGAATGGCTCCTTAATTCCTGGCTCTACTGTGACAAGAGGTTGCAGAGCTTACCTGGTCTTTGCATCTAGCCAAGGGAATGCTAATTTCAAGGAGGTAAGCACATTCTGCTTCAGTCTGTCACCCACTGTATTCTAAATCTAGGCAAGCCTGGCCCAGATATAGTCCTGAGTGAATGCCGAAACGCTGGAGGTCACCCAATTGGCTGGGAAAACCAGGGTAAACAGGAGTATTCCCTCGCGGGTTTTCATCCTAACTCCACATGCCAGGGGTCTCTGCTCCTGGAGACCCTCGTGAGATGTTTGGCCCATTCTGTCTCCACCTTCCAGGTGACTCGTTTTGTGCTGTTGCACCTACGCAGGATTATGCTCTCTCTCTCATCTGGGGTTTCAGGTTGCCCCCAGCCTGTATTTACAATCTCATCTTCTTCTACACCACTGTAAAACAACAGTTTTTCTAATATGGCTTGATTCATATATTGAAATAAGCAAACCCATGTTTTATGCTTGGTGTCACAAGGAAGAAAATGTATGAATGGGTCAGCCCACATTCGGGTAAGACCTTGGAGAGGTGCAGGACGTAGGGAAGTGCAACCATTCCTGTTTTTTTCCAGAACCTTCTTTTTCTAGGGGCGTGGGGGGAGTCACCTCACAGCAATAAAATCAATGGAAGTTTTCCTATGGACACCAGTGACGTGTTTACTGCAGAACAGAACCAGCCAAGATGCTCCATGAAAGTACATTTAACTTCTATTAAATCTCCCCCTTCTCTGGCCCCATTTCCTTCCTCCCTGGGTTCATCACGGTCTGGTTGCGGTTGGACAGAGTTCCCTCTTACACAGAGCACAGCGCGTTGCTGTTGCACCCTGCCATCACTGCTGTTGTTTGAGGATTTACCAGGTCTGTTTTTAAACGCCGTTGCAACAAACAGGAACACATACACATGCTGCTTCTGTCTTAACAGCTGTCAATCCTAAATCGCAGTGTGAGCAGCGAATGAGATGCTAGAGTGCATCATTTCCAATATGCAGCTTCAGGCCTGGGCTGAAACTGCACAGCTGGAGCGGGGAATCCTTTCTGCATGCTGCAGTCTCCCTGAGCAGACTCTGGGCAGCTGAGGAGACCCGATTGTTTCCCAAGACATCTCTCCTGGGGCTGATCTCTGCAGGAGACATGGGCCCTGGTCCTTCATTTCAGGGGAGCCAAGACCAGACAGCCAGGTGTTAAGGTCACAGTTAATACCCTAATCAAGGTAAATTGAGTTGTCTGCTGTTTCTGCAAGATTTACACCTCCTCTTCTCCACAGGCGCCTCTTGTCTCTTTTTGCTTTGCCTCTGCGCTGTCTGAGGCCTCCAATCACCACGGCAGACACTGAATCCAGCGTATTACTGTGTAAGCCTTTGGAAAAGCAGCAGGCTTGGACTGTCTTTTAACTCACTCATTTTAAATGGCATGTTATTAAACGCTGCTTATCGCCTGTTGACCACATAGCAACACTTGACCTTTGCACAAACTACATTCAAAATATTTGACAAAGCCATACAAAATACTATCCTTATTTCTTATTGGAATTTCTAAAACGTCTGACTAGAAACAACATAAGGGAGATGGAAATTACCAAGACTCCAGCATGACCTGCACAGTAAAATGTCACTTAATGCAGACAGCATGATACCATCTTCTTTCTGTGAATGCTTTGATGTCATAAAGCTGGAATAAAGAAAAGGCAGAGTGCCCAGTCCAACACAATGTACAGCAAATTTAATTAGTTTGTCTCAAAGGGAAATGTAATGCACTTAAGTAATTCTGTAGTGCAGCAAAGTTGAATTTCACAGACCTCGGTCTATGACAGTAAGAAAGGTGTGAGCCATCTGTTGCAGATGGCCCAGCTTCTTGCTGGGCACTTTCCCAACACGTATATATCAGGGAGCAGGGTGTCAGTTATAGATGGACAACTCAGCTGACAGGACAGACCTTTGGATGCTTCGAAGGCAAAGGCAATGAGTAGCTGTAACACATTTGATAGCTTTATGTCTGTGCATATATCTACATAATAATATGAAACGGATTCAAGTGAATATAATACCCAACCCATGAAAGCACATGCAGCTTCAACAAAAGTTCACAATACTATTTTCAAGATTTTAAGACTCATCTGAATTCATACCTGAATTCCAATTCTGACTTACTCTCTGACAAAACTAAAAAAGCATATTCCAGAAAGATCCAATGTTAGTAAAGTTTAGAAAAGGAACAGGAAATGTAACCTCCAGCAATGTTTTAAGATGATAATATGTAAGCTGGTGTTTCAATTTATACCTTGATAGTGATTTAATTGCCCAACACCCAGAAAACGCGTCTGTCATGCTGTGTGGGTGTTCATCTGGAATGACTAGATTGCTGTGGAGATTTTCAGGTAGCTTACCCTTTTGGTTATATTTGCAGGCTTGATGGGTGAAGATGTTTGGTTCTCACATCGTGTCTCTTCTCGGGCGCTAAAGGAGAGTACGTTTGGTTAGGACACTGCAGTTAGGGGACCTCCTTCTCAAGATCTGTGGCTTTTCATAGAACGAGGTGTAGAATTACATATGACGATGGATCACAGCAGCATTGAGTCAGCTTTTCATCCTGTGCCTCCCTACCCATTCAGCAAGTGGCTGACCTGAAGGCTGGTCTGGTCATTGGCACTGCACCAGAATGAGATTGCCGGGTTTACCTGCAGTCAGAGGGCAAAGCAGTGCTACAGCCACCCACCTCACACCTTTGCACAGCACCAGTTCACCACCCACCTCTTTAAACATGCTGCAATCAAAATCACAGCTTATGGGAATTATTTTATGGGAAGACTGTTTGAAGACAAAAATACCTTGACAAGGAAGAAAGCAAAAAACCACCCAAAGGCCAGACTAAGGCATATCTGAGTATTTGCAGCTTGTACACAGAGCAGGCAATAGCAAAAGCTGGGGGTGAGATAGCAGATGGGCTGCAAAGTTATTCTAATGCCCTTTCTCTGAATCACCACATGGGCAACAGTTTGTCTCCCCACAGAGCTATCCACCCCGTACCCCTGTCTGTACAGGGGAGTCATTGCCTGCTCTGCTGGAAACGCAGCGTTTTTGTAAATGCATTCCTCACTGACAAAAATACTTTTGTATCTTGTTGCTAGTCACTGGGACCAGATCTGCAAACAGCAGTTCTTCTAAGGCGCGTGTCCGCCCATCTGCCGCCTGCACCCAGCGAGAATCCGAAGGGCGCATTAAGTGTAACCTCAGACTCTGGCACAGAAGTAAGTCACATACACGACCCGCCTGTCAGTTAAATAAGTTGCATTGCAATTTCTATTGCACCAATTCGTATTAGAAAGTATTTTCCTTTTACTGAAAAGACTCTGCGAATGCAAAGCAAACTCCACGAAGAAAAAGAGCACGAAGCACGAGTACCTGCCGAGTCCTGCTGAGACTCTGTGCAGCCCATGGGTGACAGACAAGGTCGTTGCTGTTTCATCCCATGCCTCACCAGAGCTGTATTCCCTCTGCTCCAACAGCTTTCATAGGGATCAGCTATGTGGTGCCACGTGAACCAACGGTTGGAAATTCCCATTTTTAAATTCCCTGCTCCAGTTTGGTTTTTGAGGGAAACTCCCAGGGTGATGCCGGAGCAGTGCTGCCCACAGACAGGAGTAGTTCAGGGGTCTGGGTTCCCCGGATATCCCACTCTTAGACAACCCTGCCTCAGCAAAACGTGTGCTTCAGGTCTCCATCCCTGCCAGGGCAACCATTAGATGTGGCTAACCGCCCCAAGCGAGGTGGCTTCACTAGCGGCTGTAAGAAGCAGAGGTATTCCTGTCTGCTGGAGCTGACCGTCCTTGGACACAATCAAGCCTGTCCAGTAGCAGAGCACTTGAGGTTGTCTTAAGGCTTGCTGAAAAGTCCTGGGCAAGCCAAGTCCAAAAGGGATCCTTCAGAGAGCAGCACACAGGCCCAAGGGAGTCACAGACTACCTGCTTACTCTTCCGTGTGTGACCTAGCTTTTTTTGAGGCAATCAAACACGTTTTTTCTTTGTTGTGTTTTCTGTGTGAAGGGAAGGTGTCTCGTGTTCACTGACACTGCTGGCTGCTGCTTCACTGAATGGGGATTCATTTAATGATCAGTTTTGCAGGCCTGGGGAGAAGCGGTATTGTGCTTTCCAGGTGCAGCAGAAACATCCCTGACGGTCAGCAGCAGTGCTTTTCGGTGGCACCAGAGCCTTGGACTACTGCCTGGGTCAGTGCCAGCCCAGTTCAGAGGAGTCATTGGCCTTTGGGTTTGGGTTCCAGCAGAAGATTACTTGTCTAGGACTCGACTGAGATTCTTCTCTGGGGTATTTTAACATAAAAATTGGACTTCATAGTAGTGCAGTATTGTTATCCTCCCTCAGAGCAGCTGGAGGCAAGTCCTTCCCAAAGGGAGTCAGACAGTTTCTCCTCAGCATAGTTTCCTGCTGTAAAACCACAAGAGGGGAAAGTCCTGGCCTGAAGAAATGAAGTGTTTTACTCCACACAGACATGCCGAGATAGACTGTTAGGGGTCATTAATACACACCTACCATCCATTTTTATTTTAAGAATATTAAGTAGTACTGGTACAGTTATTTTCTCTTTTTTTTTTTTTTTTTTTTTTAATGAATTAGGTTGAAAAAGGTTTCCTTCTCCATACCCCAGGCCTGAAGCCATCCTCCCAAGTGTGAGGAGGCCAGCAGACCATGCCAACCCCTGGAGATGTGTGTTTGCCCAGAAGCAGTGGTACTGCATCGCACCCAGTACAGGCTGGTACTGGTGAGTCGTCACCCAGGAAGAAGGTACTCGAAGGTCAGTTGCTGCACAGCCACCTGTGTGTGCAGGCTTTCTCGTCTATGGGAGGCACATGCACAATACGGCTGGCTCATGAAGACAAGAGAAAGCTGCAGTAAGCCCCCAAAAGTCGCTTGATGGCACATATTGCGCTGCCTGCTTTATGGAAGGAAGGTGAACTAAACTCCCCAGTGAAACAACACTGCAGTGCTCCTGCAGCATTGTGGTGTACTTCTGTAGCAGGCAGCAGCTCATAAAGCACTTGATATTCTAGTTTTTCAATGTCTTAGATGGGAAAGGGACTAAGACTCTTAACAGTAGGTTAAGTATCTCAGAGCAATTACCATCTAAGTTCTGCATTTAGTGCTGCGGAACCTGTTGGCCTTACTTTTCTGCAGGAAAAAACAAAGAGCCAAGACACTGTTTTTCTGCAGCGCCTCCCTAGAATATGCCAGAGCCAGCTTTCTCAGCAACTTCTTATACCGTAGGATGAAAAGCAGCATCTTCCTGAGAGACCAGGCTGTGTTTATTTCCCTTAACTGCTGCCCGGCAAAACTGCCTGCAGTGTACTTGAACTATGTGATCTCTGAAACCTCTACGTGACTCAAGACAAATAATTCCTTTTGCCTCCTGTCTTGACCTTGGGCTCCTGAAGTCCTTCTTGCCCCGAGGAGGTGACGAAACAGCATCAACTGGGTTTAATGTCCCGTGGTGTGGTGACTGGACGAACCGCACGTGTCAGTTCTCCTCAATAACGCTGTTTTCCAAGTACGGTTAGTGCAGGACGATCTAGAGGCTGCTGCAGTTTAACCCGCTGCTGCTCACGACCAGGCGCTGGTACTCTCCTCCTCCCGGCCTCGGCGCGGGGGAAGAGAACCGGGGCCGCGGCAGGGTCAGAGAGCAGGGAAGGCCGCGCCGCGCGGCATGCCGGGAGCCGCAGTCCCGGG
>NW_010247453.1:4791-7780 GCF_000690775.1 Eurypyga helias | reverse complement strand
GCAGGTGAGGAAACCGCGCGGGGGGCGCAGCCGGAGGCCGGGCGGGGAGGGTCTGTGTGCCAAGGAGGGGCCGGGGGGCTCCCCGCAGCCTCACCCGGCTCGGCGAAATCAGCCCATCCCGTCGCAGCCCTCACCCTGTCCGTCTAGTCGGCGAGGTCCTCGGGAGCTGGCCCCTGCCTGCCTCCTCCCGTCGGAGGGACGAGAGCAGTGACTGGTGTCGGTGGCTTTTTGTTTTCAAAGGTCTTGGCTTTCTTTCGGTTTTTCGTGTTGCTGCTGGCCTACGCGATCGTAAAGCTGCGCCACTGGTGGGTCATCGCGGTAAGGCGGCAAGTTTGGCTTCCCTCTTTCCAGTTTTCCCTCTCCTGCAGGTTTTTGCGAGGGATCTGAGCTCCGTAAATTGATTTTTCCAGGTCACTACGTTGGTATCCAGTGCCTTCCTGATTGTGAAGGTCATCCTCTCCGAGGTTGGTTCCCTTCGGCTCGCAGAGGGTTGCTCTGTGATGACTCCATGCTGCTGTTTTCCCCCCTCTGCAACCCTCCCCGTGGTTTCTGCTTTCTTCCACGCAGCTTCTGACCAAAGGAGCTTTCGGCTATTTGCTTCCTATCGTCTCCTTTGTCATTGCTTGGCTTGAGACTTGGTTCCTGGATTTTAAAGTCCTCACTCAGGAAGCAGAAGAGGAACGATGTGAGTATTTCGCTCCTCTCCTGGGGAGGAGTTGGTGGCTGAGACGCCCAGGCCTGGGGTTTGCGGCTGCTTTGGCGGCACCTTGACAGATGTGACATTTCGGGAGAGGTGATCTCCAGGCCGGCTGTGCCGGGAAGCGCCTGACTCAGTTCTGATATGGTATATAAGTCCCTTCAGGGGAAGAAAATACCAGATTATAAAAAGCATCTTTTAATTGAGCGGAGAAAAATGTGCCAGATTCCCCAGTGTCTGGATCCCACAGCCAGACGTGTTGGAAGTGGAGCTCACCTCCGCGTCGGAGCGAGCGTTTTGAGACGGTGGGACGGGCGCCAGGCGGACTGTTGGACTCTCTGGTTATCCGCGCTCGGATCTGGGCTCGGAGACCTTTCGCGGAGGATTGCTTCAGTCACAGCCGCGTTACGGGGGCGCTGGCGTTGACTTATGGGGTGTGAAATTTTACAGCCTCTGGTCGCTGAGGTCAGACTGAACGGAGATGGAGTCTGACCTCACGCTTTACCAACCAGCGCCCGGCACCCCTAACTCCCAGGGGCCCTTCTCGGGAGCGGGTGCTCGGCCTGGACCGGCACGGCTGCCCGTTCCAAAAGGAGTTTATCACTCCCAGGCTGAACTGACAAAGGAGGGCTGGGAAATGGCACGTAAACGAAGGAGTATTTGTCAAGCGAGGCTCGATTGGGAAGGCGCTGACTGACTGGAAAGCACCAGAGGATGTTTGGGTCTTGCGAGGAGGCTTTAAGATGAAAAATGATCAAGTGTTTAATGCCTCTATTGGATTAGGCTCAGGTTCCAAATTGCTTCCAGGGGAAGCTCTTATTTAATTAGATGCTTAATCGCCTTTGGATTTGACAGGCAAAAGGAGCCCATTGATCTCCGTGCAGATAACGTGTCTCAAACAAAAGATGAGGCAACAGGAGCTGAAAAGCTTGTGAGCTGGCGGGTGGCGGTGCGAAAAGACCGGCTGTGGCTGGAGAAAAGTGCCTGGGAGGGGTGCTTGAGTAGGGGTGGATGTGGCGAGGGGCCTCAGGACCCCTCGGTGTGGAAGGGCTGGCGTGTAAAACCTCGTCCTTGGGTTCGCAGGGTACCTGGCAGCCCAGGCTGCAGCCTCCCGTGGCCCCCTGCTCTACCCCAGAGCCCTCTCCGAGGGGCAGTTCTACTCCCCGCCGGAGTCTTTTGCAGGTAATTCGTGCTCTTCCCCCCCCCTTCCGTCCTGCTGTCCCCTCGCCGCCAGCCGCATTCCCCGAGCTTGTTCCCCTCACGGCATTCGTCCTGGGTCTCCTCACCTCCATAATCACCTCCTCCCTGAGCTCTGTCTCGTTATCCCGACCCTCGGCAGCGGGAAGTGGCAGAACCTCCAAGCACTGATGCCACACAACGGGCTCCCCTCTCCCTGCGTGGTCGCAGTCTCTCTGGGCTGTCTGCGGAGTGGAGTCGCCCTCAGTTCTGGAGGAAACTGGAGCCTTTTGTGGGTTTGGGGATTAAACCCTCTCGGCTGGGGCTAAAATACTTGGAAAAGCTGCCCTCGGGATGAGGGCACGGGGACGAGCTGCCACGAGCAGGTGCGGGTAAGAGCTGGCAGCGTGCCGCTGCCCTGTGCTGGCTCCGGGGCCCTCCCCTGCTCGGGAGCGAGGAGACGTCAGCCGGGGCAGTTGTCTCGCTGTCGCTGACGGCTGCGGAGCGGAGGTGTTTGGGGAGGCAGGGCCTGGGCAGTTGTCCCTGCTGGAAGCCCTTCCCGTTGGATAGGCCCTGGGGATCGGACATCGTCTGTCCAGCCGTGAGAGGGTCGGAGGAAGGCTGTACAAGTGGGGTCTTCATCGGTGTTAATTGTGTGCTTCCCCCCAGGGTCAGACAACGAGTCGGACGAGGAGGGCGCAGGGAGGAAGGCGTTGACAGCTCAGGTAAACTGAGGCAGTAAATCCAGGCTGGCTATCCCTGCCGTCAGCTTTGGCCCGATCCAGGGCTGGATCTGACAATCCTGTGGCCCCATCAGGGTGCGGTGGCTGCTGCCCCTCTTTGCAGCCTTCTGCTCTGGGGGCGTTTGGCCGAGACACTCCGCCTGCCCCTCGGCACCAACATCCCACAGGGATGCCGTTCTGGCCCTGCCTCCTGTCTCTCCCCTTGGTCGCACCCCCGGAAGGACATCGCCTCCTCCGTCCTCGCTGAGCTGCGGCTTGTGGCGTGGTCCTTCGCCTCCCCAAAGCCTGGCTGGGCACAGGCTGCTTTTTCCAGGTGGTCCAGCCCTGGTTCTGGCAAATCCACGGAAGGAAAACTCTGGGCATCTTGTAGCCC
>NW_010247453.1:0-4765 GCF_000690775.1 Eurypyga helias | reverse complement strand
CGCCGGTAGACGCAGCTGGTGCCTGGATACCAGCCAGGGGCGGGGAGTGTGATTCCGAGCTCCAAAATGAGGCCCCTGTGACCCAAATGAAGAGATTTCTGTGGTCCCCTTTCCCTCTGCCAGTCCTGGGTGGGGGGAGGGAGCAAACCCCTGTCAGGCTTTCTGCAAACCCAGCTGACGAAACGCTCTTCTCTCCTAGGAGAAGGAGTATATCCGACAAGGCAAAGACGCCATGGCAGTCGTGGACCAAATCCTCGCCCAGGAGGAGAACTGGAAGTTCGAGAAAAACAATGCAAGTGTCCCAACGCCCCCCCTGCCCCCCGGGCCCCAGCAGACAGCACGGATGGCTTAGGGAAACAGCGAGGAGAAACGAGGCTTCGGAAACCTCCTCACGACAGGAAAAATTAACAAGCGTTACAATTACCTGATTGAATTAGGAATCTGTCCCAGTTCGGTTCGACGTAAAACCTCCTCTTACTTAATTAGACGTTTAATTGCCTTCCCGTTGGAGAGGAGAGAGCCCATTGCTCCTGGGCGGGCAGGGGCGGAGGGCGCACCCTTGGTAGGAGCTAGAGCTGTGGTTCTGGGTGGGGGAGCGGAGGCGTGCAGGGGGGTCCTGTCGCCGCAGCTTCGGCCTTTTGAGCACCCTGGGGAGGCCAAGCCAAGCTTCCTGCCCAGCTTTTGGAGCAGGAGGGAGTGTGGGGGGCTGCTCCTCACCCCCCTCCCAAAGCGGCTTGTGTCTCCCTTTCCCCAGGACGAGGATCTGTGGGTGCTGGTGGAACTTGGGGAGGGGTCTCTGCCTTATTCCTGCCCACTGTGGCTTTGCCAAAGGGGCTGCAAGTCGCTCCTCTTGCTTCAGGCAGCACAGAGACACTCAAAGCAGGCCCTGCCCTGCCTCTTCCCCCACCCCTGAGCCACAGCAAGTTTTCTGGGGTACCTAGAGCCCCTCTCTCTCTCCAGAAGGCTGGAGAGAAAGGGGGTGGTCTCTCTCTGCCCCCTAAACCCTGCCCTCTGCTTATGGGCTCTCAGCCTGATTGGGGTGAGAGTCCTGCAAACTGCAGTCTCATCTGGTGTTTAAAATTCCCCTGTCAAGTGATCCATTGTCTGATGCCAAACTAGCTGGGCAGATTGTTTTCCTTATCCAAAGGGGGACGGATTTAAATAGACTAATCAGAGTTTAACACCGGGCTAACGATGAAAGGTTCTCATCTGTCCATCCCTAACCCCTCCGGGGAGTCTCTTCTCAGATGTAGGTAACAACAGCGGTGTTGGCAAACCCCCTTCTCCTACCCCGGCGTCGGCGCAAGGAGAATTTGACCTTGACGTGGAGTTTGCTGGCTGGCACGGGGCGGGTTCTTCCCTCTCCTCACCGCTCTGGGTTTTGGTTATGGAAATCCGGAGCGTGTGCGTCTGCAACGTGCTCGGGGCCATGCCCACGCTGGGGTCGCTGCTGAGGCCATGGTGGGGGGGACAGGGGACAGCTGAGGGTCTTTCGTGAGGGCGGCTGCCAGCGTTGGCGGCCTTTCCCCCTGGGTAGAAGCCGTTGGCCGCGCTAACGTCAACGTAACGTTCCCTTCTCTCGCGCAGGACTTCGGTGACGTTGTTTACACTTTCGAAATCCCTTTCCACGGCAAGACCTTTATTTTAAAGGTAAGAACATTCCCGGATCGCTTCCTTCGGCCGGGTGGTACCGGGAAAGAGCGACCGCTCTGCTCGGTGCCGCGGCTCAGCTTTCACGCTCTCCTGGCCCTGGCAGCACGGGTCGGGCTGCGGAGCACGCTCCCTTTGCTCGAGACAGACGAACCGCGCTCCAGGGAATCTCTCCAGGAAAGCCCCTTGGCTGGCAAACTCCCCAGCAAATAACGCCGGGCCCCAGGCTCCGCTGGTAGAATTTGGGAGCAGGTGACTGCAAAGACTTCCTTCCAACCCCGGCGTCTAGGACTAATCTGACCAAGGAGGCTAATTGCAACTAATTGCCAGCAAGACCAGGGCTGAGCGTGCGTCTGCCGCTGCCTGGCATGGAGGAGAGCTGCTCGCCTTGCTCCGTGCCCTCTCGCTGGCGTGGCTTGGCTGTAAACCACGCTTTAATGAAGCGTTGGTGCTGCGGTGGCTTTTCTTTGTTCCAGTGCATATGTTACCTCGTTGGCAGGAGCTGCCAGCGGAACAGCTCTGGATCCGCCAGAAAAACCTGGATGGGTCCCGCTTTACTGCGTTAAACCGTTTGCCTCCCGAGATCTCCCGTCCCACGGGGACGCGGAGGAGCGGACGTTGCCGCTGCTGGAGCTCGGAATAGCTTCCCAGCGACTTCCCAAAGCGGCCGTGCACCCGGCAGACCCCCCCCCAAACCGGCACGGACCTCGGTGACCGCCGAAACTGGAGGTCCAGCCTGTCCTCTCCGACTCCACGTGTCCCCTCCAGGCCTCTGGGAGCGAGAGCGCGGTGGCGGGGGGGGTGACAGCCGTGGCTTTGGGGGGGCTTGGACCCGGGCCATGCCAGGCCCATCTCGCCCATCCCCTCCTGCGTTTTCCCAGTTGTTCTTTGCGATCTGCCCCGTGTTCCTTAAAAACAACCTTTCCAAAGGGGAGGGGGGGGGCGTTGGCTAACTGCTCTGGCTCTGTCCTCAGGCTTTCCTGCAGTGCTCTGCTGAAACAGTTTACCAGGAGGTTATTCTCCAGCCTGAGAAGATGATCCTGTGGAACAGAACGGTGGCAGCTTGCCAGGTGAGCGTGCCGGACAAAGATGGCTTAATCACAGGAGCTCCTTGGAGCGGAGAGTTGGAGCTTCCCAGTCCAACACCGGCTGTTGGCGGTGCCCAGGCCGTACTGGAGCTTAGCTGGATCCGAGTCGCTGAGGCGTTAAATCTCCACCGCTCATCCGTACGATCCGAATGCTCCGCGGTAGCCAGCTGCATGCGGGTGCCTGTCCAAAACCCCACGAGGTGGGCAGGGAGATGGGCCAGCGGCTGAGCCGAGCCTGCTTTTCCTTGGTTGGGGTATTGGGGGGGATCCGGGGACCACTCCTCTGCCCCCCAAAAAAGGCAGAGGGACCAGTGCCAGGGCGGGAGACAAACCTGTGCCCAAAGACCTGTTCCCCTCGGATCAGCTGCTAAAGACACTCCGGTTGTTTCGTATCCGTCCTGCTGCTGGTTTAGGGGAAGCTCCGTGTCACCCAGCTGTGGACACAGTCTGAGGAAATCTCTCTTCCCCTCCCTCTCCAGATCCTTCAGCGGGTCGAAGACAACACGATCGTCTCCTACGACGTGGCAGCCGGGGCTGCGGGCGGTGTCGTTTCCCCAAGGTCAGTTTATCCCGCTGCCTGCGCTGTGCTGAGCCCCCAGACACCCTCCTAAAACCCAGGGAGGAGCATCTGATGGGATAGCTCTGCCCCAGCGCTGCCACTCCTCGGAGCTCCTGGCGTCAACGAGGCAGGGCCTCCCTGCCTGAGCCTCCCCAAGGCCTGGAGCCTCCAAACTCTCCTCCAGACGTTTCTGGCAGGAGTCTGGGAGCTCAAAAATCCACCTCAATCCCCCTGATAACAGTGCTGCGCTGTGCCTCGTCCGTATGTTGACATACCCCTGCCTTTCCCAGCTGTCCGGAGAGTGGGATCGGCTCCTTCCAAGCACGTTTTTAAAGCGCTCGGCTCCCTTTCCTTGCCTTAGGGATTTCGTGAACGTGCGCCGGATCGAGAGAAGGAGAGACAGGTACATTTCCTCAGGGATATCGACCACGCACAGCCTGAAGCCTCCGCTCTCCAAGTATGTCAGGTAGGAGGCAGGCTCTGGATTTTTAGCCGGCGTCCGACACGCGCTTCGCTTAAGCTCAGGGCAAAGATCCCCTTAAATGAAAACCCTGCTGCCTTCCTGGCAGCGTTTGCAGGAAGCTCATCTATTTGTGGAGCTAAACCTCGCTTCCCTTGTTCTTCTTCCTTTGTCAAAGAAACTCTCCGTGCTCCTCGGGGTGGCTCAGGGCGTTTCCCAGCTCCGCGCAGGGGGAATGGAGGTGCCGACCGCTTCACGGCACCAACCCCGACCCGGCCCGCATCCTGTTTATCTAACGGTGAATTCCCAAACAGGGCCAGTTGCTGGTTCGGAGGGGCAGTCAACAGCTGACTGCGGCTCGCTTGGAGCCTCTCGGATGCCTTTTGCTTCTCGTAAGCCTCACTTACTGGCTTTAAATGCTACCGAGAGCTGGTCCCGGGGGTGAAACCAGCTGCGTCAGGAGGGACTGGCTCCCGGAGCCGTCGCCAGGTCTTTGGCCTCTCCCCCTTCCGAAGGGACCCGGTTGGTGGTGGAGCTCGGTAGGGTTTGTCCCCTCAAACAAGGGCTCCTTGTTGCTGTCTGCGCCGATGCCCGGGGCCCAGCTGTGCCGCTTCGCGCCCTGACTTTGTTTTTCCTCATAATCTGGTTAAAGCAATTGACGTCTTAACTCGGAGCCGTTAGAGCTGCCTCGCTCTGCGTGAGAGCTGAGCACTGAAAAGCCTAGAAAAATCTTTTCTTTTACAAATATATGCAGCAAAAATAGCGTGTTCCTGAGCGGGGAAGGGAAATCTGTATCTGGGCTCTGTGTGCGAGCACAGCTCTCCGCCCTGAGACGGATCAGATGGTGCCAAGACGGTGATCCGGGGGCGGGAGTGGCAAAGCCCCCCCGTGCCAAGCCTGTCCTGACCTTCCCTGATGGCTCAGCTTTCCCGGGACCTCTTCCCGCACCCGTTTCCGCAGGGTTTTGCCTCGGAAACCTCCCCGCGGTGAAGAGCCGGTGTCGGCTGG
>NW_010247452.1:0-2196 GCF_000690775.1 Eurypyga helias | reverse complement strand
TGATTCTATGATTCTAATCCTATTCCTGTGGGCATGTCTGAATAAAGCAAGAAACCCCACCTCTCTGATACAGACAGATGATCTTTCTGTTTTGTGTTAAATGAATAACCTTTCTCAAAATGCTAGTTAATCTGTCCTGCCTTTTATAGACAGTTCAGAGTTTGTTCTGGCACTTGAAAAGCATAAATGAAGGCAGCCTTAAAAAAGAAGCCTCTGAGGATGGTTTGTTAATTTGGCTAAAGTACCAAACATGAACACAGTGGCATGGGTATGCATATTGTTTAGAAATGCCTCAGATTCAGCTAGTCCATGGTAGTGTGGTGTAAAATGAGGCCTTTTTGGAAAAACATCTATGTGTATTAAAAGTTTTCCAGATCTATATGCTCTCTTTTTGTGCATTTCCTTAAGAACTGTGTAATAGCTACCCTGTCAATGATATACTGTAATGGTTTTCAGCCATCGGGCTCTGATCTCCCTCTAAAGATTTACCGAGGAAAGCTTCCGTAAGTTTCCATTTGCTATTGAAAGTCACATATAAAATTGCTACAGGCCCAAAAATTGTGAAATATTTCAGTCACTGCGTACTAATGAAGATTTAAAGCTGATTTTGTCAGACTTCTCATTCTTTTCTGTTTTCAAAGACTTATTTAAATTTTCTTTGTAATTGACAGGGTTAAGTTTATTTCTGTTTCATGTCCCTGACATTCAGAATATGACATATGCTTGCATCGTATAAACACTGTTTTGAGGGTAGTTGGTAACCCTAAAATGGCTGATTAAATGGGTACAGCATGAGTATTTAATTTCCTTCACAGCTTTCATTTACCCCAGCAAGACTTGTGTAAAATCTCAGTTTCTTCTGATGACAGACATCACAGGATTGCAGTGGCAAAAACTAGTATTATGTCTAAGTCAGTCTTGCTACATCACTGCTATCAGTTCTTCAACAAATTGCAAGCATGTCTGTGTTCAGCTGTACTGCAACCTCAGTAATCCTTCCTAGTGAAGCTGAGGTGTTTTTAAATCCAACATTGAAAAGTCTGTAACAAAAATATCTATATTTTAACAAGTTCAAGTTATCAATTGTTTTGCTTTAGCCTCAGTCTCTGCAGCCAATGGAAAACTTTACCTTATTTTTCTTTTTGAGTTAAACACATATCTGGGGGAAAAAAAAAATCTAGCAAAAACCTACACACAGCCCTGTTCCTTTACGACCTTTTCTGCTAGATAGCTATGTTGTTCACTGTAGTATATCAGCCAGTGTCCCGTGCTTCCCTGCTCAGCTTACATGCCCCAGTATCCCTGGCATTACATCCAAGAAAAACTAAGTGAGAAACAACCATGCTAGGCAACCAAGTCAGATTTCTAGAGGACAAAGCATACATTGCCAACAAAGCTTTTTCATTGTTGATGCTACTGCATCATCCACGTGCTATTTGTGTATATAGTTGCCAGTGAGGAAAAGCCATGAAATGGTAATACTCATTCTGCTGTTCTCTCATTCTAAAGGCAGAAACATGAGTTGAATGTTATAAAATCTTTAAAATCATAAGCAGGTCTGCTTCAACCCATCAGCCACTCACACCCAAAAGTAATAGTCCTCACAGTGCTGCCTCCTACACTTCGCTTCCCAACTCAAGGCCCTAAGAATAAGATATATAGATATAAATTATTATAAATTATTAGGCCAGTTATAAGCCCAGCATTCTTTAACAACTTAAAAAAAGTAATTAGAAAGGCATAAAAAGGAAAGTTTATTTTCTTATCCTTTTCCAGTCTATGAATAACTCTGCACACATAGATAGATGGAGAGAGGGAGAGAGAGAGGGGAAAGATAAAACAGCAAAATTCAGTTTAAGACCTTGCAAGTGAATGTACTGTGGTGGTGTACTAGGTTGGAAACTTTCTTCTTTTTGAAGACTGTGGCATTTTACCAATATCTGGAACATTTTGGATCAAAACTTTTCAGTTTACAGTTTTACATAGAAATCAAATATTTGCACAGTTTATAGAATAAATAATTTAACACCAAAGACAACTTTAATATAAAATCTTCAGCAAGATCTACATAAAAGAATAGGAAACCAAATAGAAGATATTTATGTGCAAACATTTCAAACACATGAAAAATATTTCAGATATTAAAAGACATAGAACTATTTTAAAACTCAATAGGTCAATTTTTCAGTTAAAGGT
>NW_010247451.1:25302-29295 GCF_000690775.1 Eurypyga helias | reverse complement strand
GAGGGGCTGGAGGCAGGAGGACGCTGTTCCCAGCTTGCCTCGAGGACTGGGGCAGGAGAGTTCCCTCCCTCCTGCCCATTGTGTCCCTTACCTGTCTCCACTGGGCCCCTTGTGCCCTTCCTGACACCCTGGAGCGGTGCCCAGCACGGAGGGACACGGGTCCCGGCGCTGCCATTGCGCAGATGACAATAAGAATAAGGCTAGCAGATGGCAGGTCTGAAGGGGAGCCGCCGCCACCGACGCAGGCCGGCGGACAAACGTTCCTGCTCTGGCAGCTGGAACAACGGTAGCGCAAATGAAACATGAACAATTTCCTCCCCGACAGCAAAGAAAATAGCTCCAGGGAGAACCCAGAGAGAATAATTGTTAACCTCCTCTAGGTATCATGGGAAGAGAGGCCGTTCAGTAATCCTGGGGTAAACAACAGCTTCTTATTTTTAATGCAGAATAAAACCCCAAGAATCTAAGAGCGGGTACTGCACAGTTGCTGAATTAGCTGCTCCAGTGCCCACCCCCTCCTGACCTTTCCCTGAAAACCATTTAAGTGAGGCATGCAGGAGTTTTACCGTGACTGAAATGGGCTTATAACAGAGGGTGAATCCTCGTCACAGAACGATGCAGATACGACAAACGCTTCGCATTCTTCCTGCTCTCTTCTTTGCAAAAAAATGCTGATCATTAGAGCAGCGAAATTCCTCCCAGCTCCAGCCCCTCTCTTGGGGCTGGTCCAGGTCTCTGTCTTCTGATGCTTTTCTTTGTTGTTTTAGCCATGGTTAAAATAACGCTGCAGGCTTATAACATGTACAGCAGACCCATCCGTGTGCCCCCAGAAACTTTGGATAGCAGCAACCAGGGTTGATACTGGCATTCACAACAATATAAATGATTTATCCCCCCAATACTGAAAGAGTTAGACCAACACAGAAGCCCTGTAAACCTCAGTGAAGTCAAAATCCTGTAAATACCTGCAGGTAATTCATAAAAATATACCCATTACTGGTGCTATGTGGTTCACTGGGACTATTCCTTGCAGAGCGAACTGTGTCAAACCAGCAGAATAGCTGTACTCAGCTATAGCAAGTCTGTCTCACCCAGGCTTTCCAACAGCACCTAATTATGGGTACAAAGGGAATAATAACAGAATAGGATAGACATACCTCCCTGATGTGTTTTTTTGGTAACGTCCCATGTCACTGGTTCAGTACCTGGCTTTTTGGCTCATACTATAGGGAATGGCCTTTTACCTCCTGAGGAATCCAGCAGAGTTCTGTCCTCATCCTAGCAGGTACCAGGACCCCCTCGGAGCAGGGGTCTCAAGCTCTGCTGTGATCATTTTTTGCTACAGCCTCTACGTCACCTTTACTTGCAGATTAGCCTGTTGAAGAGGTTTCTCTGAAACACGGGGTTTGTGTATGGATGGTGCAGTAAATATATGGCTACCGGCTTTTCCTGTCTGCAGTAACCCCACTGAGCAACACACCTCTGCTATGAGAAAACTGATGAGCACAGAACTGCCATGAACATGCACACTCTAATGAGCACAGCTGGGTGGGGTTTTTTTGGGTTTTTTTTGTGTTTGTTTGGTTTTTCTTTTTTAAAAATATGAAAGATACTTCTATATCCAGGGCTTGGAGAGCAATGACTTTTCATACCCTAGAGCTTGGCACAGGCACAGACCGAGAGAAGTTAGTGCGAAGCTTGCTCAGCCCTTATCACCCTTTTCAACTTTTCTTTCCCTTCCTCGGTCCTTGCTCCCTCTAGCCTCTGCCAGTAACCCCTGCTCTCATTTCCCCAGACACTGACGCAGCAGAAATAACAAGGATAGGAAGGATGTTTTCCTCCGCTAAATTACCCATACCCAGGAGCCCCATTCCAAAATTACTTCTCCGGCCAGTATCTCTCATCCAGCCTTGGCAGTGGAGAAAGCCCCAGAGGGACACATGAAACACAGGTGATCCCTCTAAATCCCTCTTTTCCCTCAATCTGATTCAAGGGGGAGCAAAACATCTGCACATTCCTATAATGGTAAATAACAACTAGAAAGCCCCTGGCGTTTCTCAAAGACCTTCATATATTTTGCCAGGAAGGTTGTTTGGACACTGTTGCAGCTTCGTAAACCTTCATTTCTGTATCCAAGGCCTCAAAACCGTTAAGGTCTTGAGCAGAGGTGGGGTGTGGGGGACTCTGCTTTGTGATGTGAGCAGCAGCCAGGCTGCCCAGGGTTTTGGCACTTCTCCCGGTGATGGGGAGGATTTGGTTTCCATAGCAGCAACGGCATGATGCTTCCCCCACCCCCCACCCTTCCTCCTCAGGACTTGGATTCCACAATTACACGGGAGAGTTGTATTTCATCCCAAGGCTTTCATTTTGCTGCCGCATGGTTTCGCCGTGCTCCGGCAGGTCTGCCTTTTGCCGGTAGCTGGTTTGGGGAGAGAAGGGTGGGGGGGCTCTGGGGATGCCTCACAAGCATCCCTCTCGCCTCCCTCTCCCTCTCAACGCCACTCCACAAAAGACGCAGTGTTCCCTGTCCCCAACTGACTCGTCTTCGCAGAGGTCCCCCTTTTCCTCACTTGTCTCAAGCAATCAGCTCACGCATGCCTGGCTTTCCATAACAGAGCGGAGCTGTGTGCAAGTGCCAGGCGCCCGCACAAAGCCGGAGCGTTGCCCGCAGAGGAAATGTCAATACAGGAATACCAGGCTATTCACAAAACCTCTCTTTATCCCGTGACAGAGATGCATGTAGCTGTAAAAACAGTCGTACCTGCCTATACTCCCCTTTTGATTTTACCCACATGAAAAGTAGGGAGCCTCTTGTTTCTCTTGTTGCAGAAAAGGGCTTTAATTTTTGCCAGCACAAAAGAGAGGAAAACAGGCTCAGAAATAGGGTGGTGTAACTGCACACCACATCAACTGTTCTGGGGACTCGTGGGAGGATCTGGAAAGCAAAGCCAATTCATTTTTGCAGCTGATCTGTCTTCAAAACAAGTGCTCCTTTAGTTTTACACATCTGACATTTGTCTGCTTCAGAAACCTTGGACTGATCTCTGTTCTTTTTAATACCGTAAAATGTTTTGTCCTTCAGCACAGAGTCCACACAGAAAAGAGGCCAAATTCTCCCTGGTTTTGGCAGACTTCCTGAGATAGGGACACACATGGTATGTTGTGCACACGTGCTGATGCCACCTGTGCTTTGGGAGGCCCCAATCCACATATCCGGGGCACGTACACCCCGAGGAGCCCTGCTGGCAGGCGGGATGGGGGAGCTGGAGCTCAACGCCGTGCTGACCCAGCTTTTAGATCACGGCTGGTGCTGGCCCTGCCAACACGGAGGCTGCCAGGCTGAGTTAAGGCGTACGCTTTTGGGTGCAGGCTAACCATGCAGGGAGCAAAGGATACAGAGCCTAGCACAGTGTGTTGCCTTGGCCTCTTGCAGAGGTCTCAGCCCATCCAGCGGTGGTAAGGGCACGGTTTGGCATCCACCCACACTCAAATACTAGTCAAGACTATTCCCCACTGCTCCTACCAGGTTGTACTGACACTTCAGGCAAGTTAACTTCCCTTCACCTGAGAGAAAGAGTTCACTTATTGGCATAAAGAAGTTTTTTCACCACTCAGAGGTGTTATTTGTAGTCACTAATGTTTCTAAGCACCTTGAGAGAAGTGGTTTTATCATTACTTTTAGTAATACTGTTGGATTGATGCGGTGGAATAGCCCCGAAGTCTGCGCTCACGAATCAAGAGCTCCTCATGGCAAGCGAAGCTGAGATAAATTTGACCACAAAAATCCCATTAATTTCCATATGTCACTGAAATCTCCAGTCGTCTTGGAAAAGCCTTTCGCTGGAGCGCAACATCTGTTCTGGCTCAGAAAGATGGTAGTAAACATCACATCTTAATTAAAACTGTGTGTACAGTTGTGGGAGACATACCAGTACCTCTCAGAAAAAAAGGGATCTTAATGGCTTTGTTCCCAGGTGCTGACAAGAAATGCCT
>NW_010247451.1:0-25260 GCF_000690775.1 Eurypyga helias | reverse complement strand
TCCATTTATAAGTCAAAACAGAGTTCAGAGGAAAGGCAGTAAAAGGAGTCTGCCCTCTCTTGGCAGAGTGTCCCTTGGCTGCAAAAAATAACCTTACCTTTCATAACCAGCTTGGTAAAAAAGCCGTTTTAGACAGCATTTCAGAGGTAACAGATATAGGTGACATGTTCAGCATGGTATCAGTTAGGTAAAGGGACTTACAGTCTACCCTTTTTTGCCTATACTGGAAGAATCTCCCAAAATACAGAATTTTTTCAACCATGCACAGATCAGGGTGGTCCTTCTATGTTTGCTATTACGTTCTCAGTCAGGCTCACCGATAGACTGTGATGCAAATAGCTGTTATTCTCACTTTCCCTTTCTTGCAGACCCTGTAGCAGGACTAACATAGTGATTGTCTCACTCAAATATGGATATAACAGCTTCAAGAATCTGTTTTCAGCATTTGAACCTGACTTGGGCATGGCAAGTTTCCCAAAAAGTAGAATTTCATTAGAACTCTGTTCTAGAACTTTTTTTTTGTTTGAATGAGGCTGAAACCAAACTGGAAACTCCTCAAAGGATGTACCAGATCACCCAAATTGTTAAAACATCAGGTTTTAGTTGAATTCATTCAATAAAAGGACCATTGCAGAGGCCTTCAGGATCTATCAGGATATAGTTATAAAAAGTGAACATTCAGAATATGTGAGAATATCAGTTTCACTGAGCATCTGCTGAAGGCTCCCATGGTTCCCACATCCCACTAAGTTCCTCTGAGGCCAAGCAGCCTGTGAGTTCTGGATCCCCATAGCTAAAACATCTTCTCAGGAGGTAAAAGAAGTGCTGTTGTTCTTATCTAAATGCAGTTGTCTGCCGTGTAGGTGCCCACACCTGAGCCAGGTGACTTAGATGCTAATGGAAATAAACAGGCCCTTCTAGGTGCAATTTGTCAGACCTAAATAGCTTAGGATGATAACGAGAGGCACTTAACTTCTCTATACTGACTGTCAAGGAGGTCTTGGTTGACTCAATCACATGGAAATATTGGTATTTCATCTGTCTGAAGTCAAGGGGCCACAGAATGATTTAAACTAATCTGGAGCTCCAAAGCTTTACTCAGAGCAGATCTAACTTCAAAGTTAGATCAGGTTGCTCTGGTCCCTGTCCAACTGAGCTTTGAAATATCTGTGGCTGGAGGTATCAGTGGCTCTCTGGGTAACACCATCACTGGGAAGGGAAAAAAAGTCCTTACATGCAATCAGAACTTCCCTTGATATAAGTTCTAGCTGCTGCCTGTTGTCCCTTCACTGCGCAGCATGAGATCCTTTCACTCAGGGTTAATCTGACTATCTTTCTCTATAATCCTTCATTAGGGAGGGCTATAAATGTGGGAGTAGATCTTATCCTTGGTTCCCTGGTCATGAGGCAATGATCATCTGTGTATTCTTTGAAAACCCAGCAAACCCCAAGATATGTCAGATAAAGTACTGCAAGCTCAAATGCTGGGATTTCCCAGAAAAAGCTTTTTTTACCATCAGAAAATTTATATCCAACACTAGTGCTGAAGTGGGAAGATTTATGCTAGGCCACTAATTTATTTTCTATTTTGGGTTCATCCTTCCTTTGATAGCTGAGCTGGATTTACACCTCTTGGTATAATCTGATGTTGGTATAAGCATGTGTTTTGCTGTTGGAGTCATAGCACAAAGGCTGTCTCGCAATCCAGGATGTAAGTCTTTCCTTGTATGTCTTTCAGTCTTTATAAAGCACAGCATAACGGAGTACAAAGCAGATAGGAAGAGCACATGCGTCACAACTGCACGGCTAGGTGACTTTGTAATGAATCCTGTGAATGTACTTAGGGTTAAAGTTACAGCTTGTTTTGATTAGTTCCATTTCTTTTCTCCTTCTTCTAGCAGTTCTGTGATTTGTTTGTAGTTTTAAAGAAAATTAATAAACAAATAAAACCAATGAAAATTTATCCTGTTTTATTCCTGTGTCTGTTAGGTAGTTTAGTATGAAAGTACAGTGAGTCAACTCTGCAAGATAAATATAAAAAAAGCTGATTTTCAGTCAATTTTTGTATCATTTTGGACGGTGTTGACATAGATGCTGACCATAAGTAAGAGTTCATTCTGGAGCTGTCATGCCTTTGCTGAAGGCAAATGAATGATGGCATAGCCTCACATTCAGTAAAGTCCAGGACTGCAAAAATGAAGTGTATAGAATTAATCAAAAATTCAGAAGCTTGGTGATTTGTGTCCTTGTGAAAGCTTAGACAGATCATTTAATAGGGTTTTATTTTTAAGAGAAAGTAGGAGCTGCATAAATATGTAAATGAGACATCCAAGAACGAGCAAGCGGGAGAAATATTATTGCTATTTGTCTGACTGGCATGATATTTATATATTAACAAAAACAAGCTTGGAGTCTTACATGGCTCTTGTGTGCATTTTTAAACACAGATGCATAGCTGAAAGTGTGTGCCTCTGCATGTAAATAAGTGATAAAAATATGGATGGAAGCATATGCATTCAAATGAGTTGGCACCTCTATTCAAAGAGCAGAGAAATCTGTATGTTCCATGGTTTCCTTTAAATTCAAAGAGTCTTCCTTCCTGGACTTGACGGTATATTCTCAAGCACAAAAGAAACTCTTCTGAGATATTGGAGACTTTCAACGTCATTGCTATGTTTCACATTTTCTGCCAATAATTCTACGCTCCCTCTCAAAATATTGTCCATGTGAGACTTTGGTATACTGATCTTGCCACCATATTCTTCCACAGCTGTACTAATGCATGTTTTCATTCAGGTTTAATTTATTGTATTAAGAAACTATGGTAATCAGTATGGAGTAGAGTTTGACCTCTTGAAGATACTCCTTCACAGACTGATGAAATTGTAGGTTTTCCAGGTCCAGGTCACAGAGCACTCTTCAAAATCCAGGTCTAGTTCCCAGTGTAGCGGCTTGAATTTTACCATCAGCGTCACCAGTGAAAACCAGTATCATCTCAGTTTATACCAGATATGCTGAAAAATAAGAAATTGTTATTATATAATGGAGAATGAAGACTGCAATGTACATCATTAAATAAAGAAATAACAAGAGAGAGGCTATGGGAGATTTCTTTGCAATCACTTGCTGGAAAAAATGAGCACTTTGAAAACATTAAGGAAATGTAACAGAGTGACATGCTAGTTTCCGTTGAGAAAAGATCAGAACCACTGATGGCAATGCTCAACTGTAAATAAAATATTGTAATTGCTACTGTCAGTTCTGCACACCGAAATGTGAAAACAGGCACGTACAGGGACACTGAAGGACTAATTGGTCTAATCTGTCTTAACAGGAATACTGGGGACACTGTAAAATGAAAATGGAAGAAACATCAGAGTACTTTCATCTCAAACAAACAAGTACATTGAATTAGAAGCTAAATATTGATCTAGACATGCGGGTGATAGGAAACAATGTGAGCCTCTTTCATTAAATTAACAGTATAAAGCAATTTCCCAAGTAGTTCCAGTGCAGCAGTTCTACAGTATAACTGATAAATCAGGGTAAGCTTTCATCAGACTTTCATCTCCAACAGTCATCTCAGTCTGTGAATCCTCCAGGAAAACCTCTGAGTGCAGAAGAGTGTTTAAAAGGGATCTTACATTGCAAGCGTCCAAGTTCTCTCCTTCTCCCACAAGTCACTAGACAAACTCCGGAGGATAATATCCAGAAGGTGGTTTTCATCTTTTAACCTGCACTTCATTTTGCAGCTTCCCCTCCTTTCACAAGTCCCTCGTGGCCATCAGTCTGATTAGGTCTCCCATGCGAAGTGATGAACTCCAATCTTCATCCAATGCACCGAAGAACTTCAAAATATACATGCTGTATGGCAGCTGAAAGTCCAGAGCCTGGTTGACTTCATTATAAGGCGTTGCAGTCAAGATGAACTACCAGCCTTTGGTCCAATATAGTTCCATTTTTGCCCGTGTAGCAAAACTGAGGCCATATTTGCACCACCACCGAAGGGGTCACACCGACTCTCTGTTTCCTGTAGAAGGAGGCAGCACTGGGCAAGCTTGGGTGCCTAAGAGGGTGTGTGCTGCCCTCCAAGTCTGCCCAGGACACATTTTGCCCCAACCCTTTTTGGATCAATAGTATTACTAGTGTTCTCTTTCAGTCTTGCATTAAGATGAGGCTCTGCATGGAGGGAGAAAGGAAATGCCCCTTTACATGCTGCAGTCTTTGTGCTTTTTGCAACCCATACAGGAACAAGGCGCAGCACTGCCCTTCTCCTGTGAGGTCCTCAGGCCACCATTAGTCTTTTGGCTAACGATACTCCAACCTCCTCCTGTTTTTATGGGAGGCGTTGCACTGTCTATAAACAAAGTGAATTTTACACTGCAAATTATCTGGAATTATTCACTTCAATATATGAAGCACAAACAATGACCTCCACCAAACACTTGCTTGTGAACCATCCTCAAAGCTGAAAACGTGAAATACCCCCCAATTCGAAATACACCCATGAAAACTGCAATCTGCAAACAGGAGAAAAAAATGCTACAGCGATTTCAAATTGTTCCTTCTGCTCACTTCATAAATAAATAAGAATAAAAAGTGCTGCTTCCCACAGCGGACAAGGCAGGAAGTAGGAAACAGTCCAAAACTTCCTGAGATGGTCTGTAAAAACTGCGTGCTCAGACAGAATTTGAGAACGAAATGGTCAGAGTTGGTTTTGCTTTGTTTGTTAAACCAGATGATTTGTAAAAATGATAATTCAGAATGTAATTACTGCGTTATTGCAATAACACTGATTTTTAGTGAAGCAAAGGGCCTTACCTATGGCTGGAAATTTTGACTATGTACAGAAGAAATTTTTTATAGTGTGCTTCTTGCTAGAACAAAAATGTATCTTGAGATTCCTACCCCTTAAAAAAGTGTGCACTTCACACAGTGGGCTTTCTAACAGCAGCTGTACCCAGTCGAGAAACGTGAAAGGGCTATGCAGTGTCAAAGGTATGGACTACGTCTGTGACTTCTGAGAGGCATGAGGGTCACAAGCTCTTGCAGCACAGCTCCCAAAACAACTCTGTGTCCCATCACTCCTGAAAAGGGGCTTTTTTTTCATTGCAGATGCTATGCTTTTGCGGTGCCCTATGGCAGATCCAAACTCAGCTGCAGACACCACCCAAACACGTCTTAGGCAAAGCTGTAGGGTTTCCATTCTTTAGGTGTCTCCTGGAAATTGTCCCCTTTCCTCCCTCAGCTTTAAGAGCATCTGGTATGTGTCTGAAATTGGCTCTGAAATTGTGTCTGGTATGGCTCTGAAATTTTTGGGATGGCACTTTCAGGGCCTGTAAGTTTGGCACAAGCCTACAGGCCTCTTGGTCTGTAGATCTTGCATATCTAGAAGAGGATCCCTTCAGATCTTTGTGCTACGTCTGCAGAGTTGCCCATCTTGCGAGCTATGCTAAAGGCATTACTGTCTCTACTAGTGGCACTGCCCAGAAAGAACAATAAAAGCACACTGGATTCACAGATTAGAAGTCTCCCCTTAATGCTTTCTTATGAGAAGTATGGTAATTACCGGATATTCAGCTGACCACTCCAAATCTTGAAGGATCTACTAGTACCAATATGTCTGAGTCTCTCCCCAAGAGCTAGGTAGGATCAAGGATACCAGAAATATCTAGTGCTCCAGAAAGAAGTAGTGCTCAAGATGCTTGGTGACTTCCCATTGCACATACTGGAGCAAAATAGACAGTAGATACTGTGTAAAAAAAAAATATTTTTACCTGTTCCATGGGTTTCTAGCTGAACCCAAGTTTCATGATCTGCTGCTTCTCGGCACCTCAGCCTTGCCCATAGTCTTAGGTAGCTGACATGTAAGTGAGGAATAGTTTCATCCTGTTTAGCACCCTTGCCCTCTCTGCCCTCCTACAGCAGACCAGGAGGTTAATCTGCCTTGTCTACTGTGAATTTACTCCTGCCATAGTAATCAGTACAGCTGAGAGTAGAAATGCTAATGGCAAGTATTCTCACAGGAGGGCACTTCTCCCTTTTAGTCAAGATGTTCAGATGGGGCCCCATAGCAGCAGGGAGCTTGGACTTCTAAGCAAGAAGTTTGGGATTTGCTCCATAACAAACAAGAAAAGATTCTTCAAAAATTTTAAACTCTCAGCTCTTGAGCCAAACATACCTCATGCCATTTATTCTCACAGCTAGCTTCAGAGAAATATTATGATAGAAAATCTTCCAAGTCTGCAGAATTGGGCTGTTAGCCAAGCTGAATAAAATTTCAAAAAAGCAGCTTCTCTTCCATATTTTCAATCCAGCAATACAGCTGTAGCGGGCAAGGGTGGATTTGCTCATCGTTGCAATCACTCTGGACTCAGCAAGGTCCCAAAGTCCTGCATGCTGATAATATATGCAGCGGTCATTATCTGCCTCCCACCATTAACCGTGGTCCTCCCCCTGCTTGCGTAGATTGAAAACTTGTGAGCCCATGCTATGCCTACAGCAGGGTTTAAATTAGGGATGAAGAGAGGGGAGAACTGGGACATGACCATAAGCATTCAATACTCCAACCTTTCCAAGTTCTGGGGAAAAAATCCTGACCACACAAAGAAGCCTTGATAGCTGTAGCAACTGTGACAAATAACAACACATAGGAAGATGCTTGGCAGCACTGCTCTCTGCTTGGACAGTATGGTAGGGGGCCATGTTTCCACATGGCTGAACTCTTCTTGCTCTAAATCTTTAATGAGCAGGTGTAGAAATGCCCTCATCATCATGATGCTCTCTTTTTTCTGCCTCTTCTATCCAACAGCGTCTCACCATGGATATCTGTTTCAGGCGAGCTGCATCCCAAAGGAGATTTTTGTTCCCTGCTTCTGTTTGTTTATAACAGCCTCCAAGATTGCTGCAGAGCCAAGGAATGAACGGCTGTTTTTTCAGTCTCAGATACTGGCTCGGTAACAAGTGGTTCATCATTAGCCTGAGCACTCTTTAACTCATTTGTTAAAAGGAATGTTGCTGTATCCCTCTTTTCTGATACCATTACAGCGGGCAAACAACCTCACCCTTTTGTTCCAGCCTCAGCTCAATTTGTTGGGGATAAATCAGTGCGTACAAAGACATGCAGTCCTGATGTGAATATAATTCAAGGGATGAATATTCGGTTTTATACATCATTAAACTTCCCCCACCCGCCTTGCAAAAACTATGGTATTATTTCTGTTTTTTCATTTCCTTGTGTCAGGTTTCCAACATTGGAGTTTTAAAAGTTTTTTGCTAAAGTTAAAAATGTTCTCCTACCATAAATCCTGTGTCAGCCTCAAAAATAACAACTATTTTTCACTTTCTGAGTGGAGCCTCCTTCATGAAGATTCCTCTGGGACAATGTGATGGATTATGACTTATAGGTAGGAAGCCTAAAATAAATCCTAATTGAAGTGCAATAGACTATGACTCTTTCGAAAAAGAGGGACTAGAGGGAGACCAAGGTTATTCAGTTCAGGCTGCCTCAAGCTTTCTTTGTGCTAAGAAGCACAACTTTGCCAGCCTACCAGAGAAAACAGTCCCTCTACAAAGTTCAAAAGTCACTCTACTTCTAAAAGAGCATGTAAGTGAAAACTGATTATCACTTAATTGACATTAATAGGGCAGAATTTAAAGAATTAAGAGCTGGAAGGATTATCTTAGGAAAGACTAATGGAGCTAAATACTGCTTGTAAAACTTAGCTAAACATTTACCAAAGGGAACATAACAATCTACAATCTATGAAGAAAATATTTACTGAAGAAATAAGAGGATTGGCTCATGCAGATACATATACATAAACAGTAAGATGAGCTCTGTGGAAGACACTCTTTTCAGCATGAATGGAGATTTCAATATTTGTTTTAATTTGCAGTGGCACTTCTTCAGTTTTAAATGGTTTATTTCAGATTTTTTATATCCAAAACAGGAAATAAGGAATTGTTCCAAAAGATGGATTGAAACGTATCATCCCGAAGATGTGGAAATTAACCATTAGCTCTGTCTGAATCTTTACCCAGTCTCCCCCCAGAATATATAACCCAAGCAGTCTGATTTCTCCATTTCGTGGCCCCTACGTTTTCTGACAGATGTTTGTGCTACACACAAATATAAACTAATGAAGAGAAGCCAGCTGAATTCTGCACTTCCTGACCAATGTATGTGCAGTCAGTCTCTTCTGTAGAAGCCATTCTTAAAGAAAATTACAGAAATAGAATTGCACACTGGGCAAGACTCTAAAACCCAAACCATATTGTTCTGACGAAGCCATGTACTATATAAGCAGAGTATGCAAAGTTATCTTTAACTTTCCCAGACTTCGAAAAGTAAAAATATTTATACTGGCGTATTCTCACCCTCTACTCTTCTCTCATGAGACCCCCACCTGCAGTGCTGCATCCACCTCTGGGGCCCTCAACATCAGAAGGATATAGACCGGTTGGAGCGAGTCCAGAGGAGGCCACGAAGATGCTCAGAGGGCTGGAGCCCCTCTGCTATGGGGACAGGCTGAGAGGGTTGGGCTTGTCCAGCCTGGAGAAGAGAAGGCTCCGGGGAGACCTTATAGCACCTTCCAGTACCTGAAGGGGCTACAAGGAAGCTTTGGAGGGAATTTTTTACAAGGGCCTGTAGTGACAGGACAAGGGGTAATGGGTTTAAACTGAAAGTGGGGAGGTTTAGATTAGATATCAGGAAGAAATTCTTCCCGGAGAGGGTGGTGAGGCACTGGAACAGGCAGCCCAGAGAAGCTGTGGATGCCCCATCCCTAGAAGTGTTCAAGGCCAGGCTGGATGAGGCTTTGAGCAACCTGGTCTAGTGGAAGGTGTCCCTGCCCATGGCAGGGGGGTTGGAACTAGGTGATCTTTAAGGTCCCTTCCAACCCCAACCATTCTGTGATTCTATGGTAAAATCTCAAGTAAATGCAAGGCTGCTCAGGAGATTTTTCTCAAAATACCTCACCATTGTGACATAATATTTTTATCCCAATGTCGTTTATGCCAGCACCAGATGGGTGCCTGAAGAAATGCTACAACGTAAACATCACTATCAAGTCTACGTCTGTGTTTCTGCCATTGCTAGCACAGTAACATGAGGATGTTTCAGTGCTGGGGGGAGCTTGAGGATCAGGGTAATTGAGGGAACTGGGAAAGATCTAAGCATCAAATGTAGCAACAAACATCCATGAGCCCAAAGGAGCCTCTCTAACAAGCTTCTTGCTCTGCTCACCTTTCATATTCTGAAAGCTTTATATGGGATTTCTATAAAAGAAGAAAGCAGGGAGACAGAATAAAATTGTCTGCATAACCCTATGTTATTTAATACTAATTTTAGGAAGCACTTACTAAAAGCAGCTATTAAAACCAACCAAAAGGGTTTGAGCCACCTGTCACAAACCGAGTTTTTTGTGATTCATTCTTGTGCAAGAAGATCAAGCTTGCAGCTTTCAAACAAAGAAATCCAAAGCAGAACAAGAGTGTTTTCCTGTAGCAGCAACATATTCTTGAATATTGCTTTAGGACAGAGTGCAGTGCCTCAAAGAGAAATGTTGAGATATTTATTTCATGTGGATGGGCTTTCTATAGTTGTCATTGATAAAATGACTTTGAACTGAAATTTTGACCAGAACTATGAATCGCTGCCTGAAAATATTGCATCACGCGAGAAAAAGTGAAATTACACGTCTTGAAATGCAGACATTGCTTTCGGCCCCCCTTATAAAATGCTTGTTCAGTTTTATGGTAGGTACACCTCAAATTTCTATGTTGCAACCTATTCATTTTAGACATTGAGGCCTTTGCTATGTGTAGAAGAGGCAACATCAGAAAAAAAAATAGGGTAGTTGGTTGAGAATTACATTTGCACTAGAAGAGATGAACCCTTAGAAAAAATTGTGAAAACGAACACTCGTAGTTTAGTCACATATTGATTTTTGTCTCCTATCTCCTTTCTGTTGCAGGAATCAAATGGAAATCCATGCCGTGTCCTTGCTCCCATGACTGTCAGAATCCAGGTTGCCCCGGAGACATGATGCCACAGTCGCAGAAGGGGAAAGGACAGCCCCACTGTCCTCTGGGGACCGCGCTCATGAAATTCTTCAGTGGTCCTCCTTTGACCCCCAAGAGCTCGCAGGCAAAGACAGCCAGCCAAGTATTTGTAATGTGACATGCTACTGTAAATTAAACGCTTACTAATGAAAGATCAGAGGGATCACTTTTAAAAGATAGCTTCCTGTTTCTCTGTGTGCCTTTGGGAAATACATAATCATGCTTTTTAGCAGCACAGCCACAGGCACTGTATATTTAAAGCAAGCAGAGCAATAAATTCTCTTGGTCTTAGAAAAAAGAGGTGTGACACTGGATAATAATTAGTAACATCCTGGATATAAAAATATACCCGATGAGCACAGTTCTTAAATCCACATACATTTCTACCTGAATCATTCATCTGGAAACACTGGATAGTATCTGCTGGAAATGGAAAGTAGAACAAGTCAGCCTTACAGGCAGAGCTTGCTGTCAGTCTTCCGAGGTATGTAAATCCCTCAGCAGGTCAATACATTATTTCCTCTGTCACATATAGGATTTACTGCTCACGTCAATGCACTCTCCTGTTATGTGGTTGCACAAGAGGCTGGAGAGCTGGGAGGACTTTGGTACTCAGAGAACAAAAGCCTGGCACACATGACATCAAGGTCCTCTGAGGGTGCCTCGGGACAAATGAGCGCAGCTCATCTCCCTCTTTGCATCACCCAGCAGCAAATTGAGCAGTGAGTGGAAATGAGGACAGCAATGAGGGAATCTAGGAATATTGACTTCTTTGCTGGGTAGGCTGGAAATTGCGAGCTCTTGTGGAAACGTGTAAAATGGGAAAGGGCTGAAGGATACTGATAAAGATCCTGTGCTGAGGACAAAAATTTTCACACTGCTGCTAAATGAAAAAAAAAGCCACATGCATACAAAAGAAAGCAACACCAGTGCTGCCCTGCGCAGAACGGCACCTGTTTCCTCCAACACCCTGCAACTGGATTCATAAGCCTTGCAGGGCGATTGTGAGCGGTGCTGAGCAGAAAGACAGCAATGCACAAAAGATACGCATGAGGAAAATGACTGGAGGCAAGGGCGACCACTTTGCAAACTCTGGTACTGCTGGGGAAAGGAGACAACTTCCTGTAATTGAATGCTTGTAATCTGGTAGGAATGATATAATTGCTGTGAGTCGTGATGAGCCTAAATGTTTTGCTGGCACTCCTGGCCCGTGGCTTCCGAGTGTGCTGCTGCCCACAAACACAGCCATCAAATGCAGAACTCTGACCAAGCAACTGTCTAGCCCCCATCCCATCTCCTCAAGTTGTCAGTAGAAAGATTAGCAGTCACAGATGGTCCTAACCTCTACAAATTTATTAAAAACATTTTTCATCTAACCTCCTTAATATTTTTCACATTTGCCATACCTGTGGCAACAAATGCCACAGTTTGCATAAACATTTCACTAATTATCTCAAGCTTTGATCTATGTCTCTGAAGTTGCATGCTGCTTCCGCAGGCACTGGAACCAGTGTGTGTTGGTGCAGCCCTGTTTTACTGGAATGGTGAAATAATAAAGCCTTTCTCAGGCACAGAATCACAGAATGGTTTGGGTTGGAAGGGACCTTAAAGATCATCTAGTTCCAACCCCCCTGCCATGGGCAGGGACACCTTCCACTAGACCAGGTTGGTCAAAGCCTCATCCCGCCTGGCCTTGAAGACATCCAGGGATGGGGCATCCACAACATCTCTGGGCATGTTTGGGTACACTCCATTCTAATATGTAAATGTAAATTAAGAGGCCCATATTCAGAATCTACAGTAGCAACAAATGTTAATTGCACAGTAACAGCTATCAAAACCAATATTCAGTGTGAACATAACTTGTGCTTGCCTCAGGGCATACCACAATCATAATTAATACTGTTATTTAATAACAATAATAGGGCAAACGCAGCTGATATAAATTCATGGGCAAGTTTAATAAATGGGATCTGATCGTTAGGTAGGTACAGCTGAACGATTTTAAAAGCTTCCCTAGAGGTGGTGAATCAGGGCTGATCTGCTTGGCTCCTTTAGTGAACAACAGGAATGAGAAGTAAATAAACAGAGATGCGGGAACAGCCTCGTCTCCTTTTTATCATGCCCTTCCTCCAAACTTTATTTTTTTTTTATATCAGAATTAAAATGACTTTGTTACAAGGCCTTTTGAAAGAGTATCTGTATGATACAGAGCCTAGTCTCTTTGGGGACTGAACATTATTATCATTTGCTTCTCGGACTCCACCTCAGAAATACACAAGGCTGCTTCCTGTCTTGACAGGTTTACAGTCTAGGTAATTCAGTGAAAAAGAAGTGAAGAACAATGATTGTGGTAACAATTTGTCTCCTAAAAGGTAAAGCCTTTGGTGTTCCTGCTCATTCTGACATGCTCTCCAGCTTGCACAGCCCCACCACGACCTGTAAATGGTATTTTTCTAAACAGCAAGTCTCTGCTGTCCGTCTTGAGCAGGTACGAACAAGGCAGAGCTTACTATCGGTATCATGTTACCGTGACCTTATCTACTGTGAGCATTTGAACTGTGCTAAGTGGCGTGGCTGCAAGGTCTTCCTACTTACTGCAGACTTAAACGCATTAGTTTAAACCCATCTTTGAGGTGAGAGGGGCTAACAGCAGGCACATGGGCACCCACGATGCTTCAGCTGCCGAGCAGTATGCTGCAAACCCGAGTCACTCAGCTGCTTTTGATGGCACGCACCTAATCCTCCAGGGGAGAGGGTAAAGTGAAGGGCACAGGCAGACAAGCTTTGGCTGAGCTTCAGGTGCAGAGACTGAAGACTACGTGGCCCTCTCAGCAGAAACAGCAGAGGGAAAGACGCCTTACCCACCTCCCTGCTATGTCAATCCGTGCCCATAAAGTGGCTCACACTTAGATACCAGGGCAAAGGGACAGAACTAAAAGGTGAAGGTAGGTTGTTGGGGTTTTTTACCTAGTGCAGCAAGATAAGCCTGTCAGTGTCCATCAATTATATTGCCCTATATTTGCGCTGAGTCAGTAATGCAGACAATACATATATATACCATAAACACCTTCATCCAGTGTGCAGTAACGTGCTTGGCAGCTTTAAGTTGAGGAGTGAGTGTTGCCCCTGTTGGAACCTGAACTTCCAGTTTGAACCCAGCTGTGAACATCACAACAGGGAAGTTACAAAAGAAACTAAGAATGCTGAAAGCAATGGTGAGGTTTTGAAAAGGTAACTGAAAATGTAAGAATTTTTATCGTCAAGGGCTGCAGTGCTACAGAAGAAGAGGAATAAGATTTCTAAAGAAGTAGGTGGGTTAGAACAAGTATTTTTTTGGTAGATGGTTACAGTCTGGGGGTAACATACTGAGAACCAGGCTCTTCTCTGAGAAATACAGAAAACGAAAACCAGTTGACCCTTCAAACGCTAGGCTCACTCGGCAGACAGTAGCAGTGTCTGCTGCACAGCGCTTTGCAACCGGCATGGTTTGAAACCCGCTATGTACAGTGGGGATGGAAGCGCAGCGTGAGCGAGCACTGACCTCTAGCGTGCACAAGTCTGGAACTGGTATAGAGCACGTCACACGGAGTCCTCCCCAGGCGTGCGCTTCGCAACTCTGCAAGCCACAGCCAGTGGAGCTGTACTATTAGGAATCGTCCACTGCCTATGTGTCAGGAACTATTGCGTCTGTTGTAACGTCGGCAGGCAAATTTTTTCATGGCCAAAAGAAAATGGTGCACGCTTAGAATTTGCTTAGTAAGACAGAGAAGTCAACTATTCAGCAGCACAGTACAGAATGGTGAGGGTTCATGTATTTTCAATGTCTGCCCCAAAGGAGCTTGCTTGCTTCTCACTTTCAATTTTTTTTCCACAGGAAAAGTCCTGTAAATGTTTTGGAGCTCTTCTTTAAACTAATCCAAAGATGAAAAGAAAACCTAGACCCATAATTCCATAAGGCTGATCTTCAGCTGAAACTACCAAAGTTGGGTGTTCTCAAAGAGTTATTGTGCAATACAGGCTTCCCTTCCTATGTCAGTAATGTCGTCCTTAACTTCTTTCAGAAGTCTCACCCAGAAACTAATGAAGGTTGTTTTTTTGTGCTTTCACCACCTTAAGACCATGAGGTTTCTGGGAAGTATTTAGTCAACGAGGCTCAAAAAAATTGGAGCTTGAGTCTGGTCTTGCAGAAGGGCTTTATCACTGGTGTGGGTTGTCCTTGTTTCCTTTGCACCCTGTCTCACACAAGAATTATTGGCCCCACACCCTAGGCATATATTCTTGCCTCAGAATGGCAGGGAAGGGAAGAAGCGGGAGAATTGCAGGAGCCGTGAATTCCCTATGGCAAATCTGTGAAAGGAAGGAGGAAGGACTTCTACATGGAGAGCAGGATGGCAGGCAACGCACCAGACTTCTTGTCTATTTTTTTTTGTCCAAACAGTATTCGAGAGATACTATCTCAGTCTTTGATTGATATGAAGCCAATCTGTGTCCCGAAGTTAGTGCCATCACGAAAGTGAGAGTAAAATTTATCAGGGTGGCATGCAGTACAGAAAGTGATATTTTGGTTCTGGTCTGTGACAGAATCATCTTGGATATTCTCAGGAAGAATCCCACCACTCTCAAGAAGAATCCTGAAAGAAAGAAAGGAATAGAAATGGAAAATGCATTTTTGTGTTCCACATCTTCGCGTTCCTTAAGACCCACTCCTTCAGACAGCACCTTTAGTACCAATTGAAGGAATGGTGCCAGTAATGTGGTTGGGACTTGTGACTGCTTTTCTTACTCTCTTTTTTCAAGTATTAAACTAAAAAAATTGGTTTTATGCAACCAGTAAAACCACATTTAATTTGAACATTTGTCTATAATCCATAAACTAAAAGTGTAACAGTAAAATAATAGTTGAAACTTGGCAAAAAATGAGCAGATACCATTCATTCAAAGGTATCCTTTGTTGATCTGCAAAGTACTAGATTGGTACTAGTACTGATCATTACGAATACTCTAAGATGGTGAGGACCCTCACCATAATGTTGCTGGATAATACAACCTCAATATAATTATTGCTAACGAATGTGAAATTAGTCTTCTGTTCTTTTGACTTCATCTGTACTCAGCACAAAAAATGTTTATGCCATGGAAATGCAGTCAGTAGGCTTACCGCGTTGCTCTTCTAATATCAATATAAGGACTTGCAGAATCAAATAGTCTCACACACGTTGGATCAATTCTGTGAAATTCTTTAGCAGATTCGTGAGGAAGTTTATAGCAGCAAGGTCCTACAGATGGGCCCAGCACCACAAGGATATCTTTCACGTTACAGCCATATGCAGATACCATAGCATTAACTGTGGCCATTGAAACTCCTAACAATGTGCCTTTCCACCCTGTGAGAAATAAGACATTAAAAAAATGTTGTATAAAACATCCCTTTAATTTTATAGTAGCTAGAATATATGCTATTATTAAAGGTACAAATGAATATACATATTTATACCCAAAAATAAGTAATTATCTCTAATAATAAACTATTTTATTTTTAAAAATTCCAACCCAACACCTTAACAACTGCCGGTTTGCTGATATCATCATTTTGTGGAGATAGAAACTGGAGAGAAGTATTTAGTTTAGGATTCCAGAATTCTTTTTTCCCAGTGTCCTGGTTTGGGCAACTAAAGCATACCTTACAGTTCCTCTGTGCTTGAAACATTTACATGGGAATATGACAGCAGAAATATGTTACAGTCAGAAGTGTATTTTTATAAATGAAAATGTTTTTAGTGTTATTTTAGAGGAAAAAAAAAAAGAAGCTCAAGCTAGAGACACTGTTTGGAACAGACAGAAGAAATCCAAGCTTTGCACTTTGGCACTGTTTGGAATTGATAGAAGAACGCTCAGCTTTGCGTTCTCATATCTCAGTTTGAGTCTGAGGAAGTTTTTATCATTGCACAGGGAGTGCGTCGTAACGAAGGACAGGATATGCTAATAACTCTTCCTCTGCTTTCCTACATCCAAATGCTGAGAAGAGCTTCTACCTAATTGTCTTTATTTGTATACACAGCGACATGTGTTCAAGTTAAATATGAACTGAGGTGGGGTTGGGCAGGAAGGAAAGGATTTAGGAGAAGATAATTGGAAGCCTGGCAAGGGCTGTGATGTGGGAATGAAGGCCAAAACTTGGGAGGTGGAAGGTAGGGGTTCAGGCTAGAGCAGGGAGGTATGCTTGGAGAAGGCAGGGCTGTGGGTTGGGGGAACAGTGTGGTGTGTCAGGGACTAGATAAATGAAGAGGCAGCAGAGAAAGGAGCAACTACAGATTTAAACGTTTTACAGTACTTAAGTTTGAGCACTTACAATGTAAAACTCTTAAAACCTTGAAAAGTCAATAAAATTCTCTCCATCCTTTCTCCTCATTACAATCCACAACATTCCTTTCTCCTCCCAGACAGACATGCCACAATTCTCATTCCTCTCACTTTCACTAACCTAAGTTTGCTTGGCATGGGGCAGGAGGGGGGAACAACTTTACTGAAGGAAAGTCAAAGTTTTGATCATTTTATGATGACTCACAAATGTGAATTTATTTTGGCTATTAATTTCAACGTATGGAGAATTGTTTAATTCGGTGGTATTCACAAGTTCTAAGCAGAGGTGAAGCTTCCTCCCATATCACAGGGTGTACTAGCATCAAAGCTGGGGAGAAACTCAGCTGTTCACTCTCCTTGCCTTCTTTTATAAAATTAAACAGCCCCAGCAGGAAAAGCTCACCACAGGATACATATTCTAGCCTAACAGCTGGGACATCTTCTGAACCCCAGGTTGTGCTAACCATCCCTGCTTCAGTTGTATCCTCATTTGGTTTGGGTCAGACAAATATTTCTTCTGGTCCAAAGTTGGGAGCATTGGCTTTATGGCCAGTTTTTACTGGGGAGCTTTAATGTTTTTACTGGAGCTTAGACAGGGGACCACAAATATTATTGGGGTTTGGCTACCAGATCAGAAAAATAAATGCATAAATACATAAATAATAATTATTACAGTAGTAAACTAAACTAAATTAAACTAAACTATAATTTAAAAAGTAAAATAAAACATAGTTCAGGAAACAAACTATTCTCAAAAATAATCTTGTTTTGGTAGGAATCAAGCTTAACAAACTTAACATACTGTTAATGTGATCTTGCATTTATTCATTCTCACTTGGTGCTTCTTTGGTTGCTCATTTATAATCCTCAGTCCAAAACTCCCTTTCCAGTGGTGTCCTAGTCATTTTGATCTCCACGATTTAAAATTCCTACCAGAATGAGCAGCGCCGCAGGCTTTTCTGACAGGATCAGCAAACAGCACAGGAATGCAATCAGCCCCTGGAGCTGCGATCGTAACACCTTTCTGATTCGTAACTATTCCATCATAGCTGTCAGGCTCTGTCTTCCCCATAATATGCACGGCGTTAGCGTGATCAATCTGTCAAGACAAAATCAGAACACGGACAGTGATACAGCAGCAAGACATTCAGTTCTGACTCATGCAAGGATTTTTCCTTGGCACAAAAGACCCTTCTGCATGGAAATCAGGCACTCCCTTGTTCAAATGCTATGCACATGCATCAGTAGGAAGCCATCATAGAAATGGTGGTGTATTTTTCTTTTAAGAGAAACTGCTCTGATAATTTATCTGATAATTTACTACTCTGTGGTAAGTTAAATGTTAGAATATTCTTGGAAGAAACAATGTTTCTTCATACAGTGCCAAATGGCTGATAGTTTGGATGGCTATTGCACAGATATACTGCTTAATTGTCCTGCTTCTCACAAGTTCTTGCTGAGAAAGGTAAGAATAATGCCTACAGCTTTAGCCAGTGATTCATGAAGAAAGATCTGATCCATTTACATAAACCCACTGTTTGGTAAGATACCTTGACTCTGTGAAAAGTCTCTGGGTTAAATCCTGCAGCATTAGCTAGCCGGCGGAGATTTTCTTTAACAACAGCTTGTGGGTCCCTCCGCTTGGAACTGCTGAAGAGATTGCAGGAGCTTAGAGTTGGTATGTAGGAGATCCCACCCATCCTTGTGGTGAACCCATGGAGGAAGATATCATCTGGCAAAGCAAAAAAGACAACAAACAATTGCTTTCAACACAAGACCAGTCCAAATATTACATTGTCTTATACTGAAGAGACCTGGAATCAGCCAAACAAGTTGAGTATTGCTTTAACTCATATTTAGCTGTGGCATTTAAATCTAAGGATTCTAAGTTTCCTTCTTGCTCATAATCATAATCCTCTGAGGTCAAGTTAGAGGAGTTTGAGCAAGAAAGTGTCCTAGCAGATTTAGACTAAATTTTTGCAGAGTTGTAGTGCAAACCCTAGAAAATAGGTAACTCACTGAGGAAAATGAAAGTAGATTTTTAAAACAACATTCTAAGGTGTCATTTCCCAAGCTTTTTTGGCAAATCAAGTACTCATCCTCAGCACCTCACAGAATCTCAAACATCTTTCAACAGTACACTGAAAGCACTAAGAATTCCTAGCATTATTAAAATATCCTCTGTTTTTACCATGCAGATCCTTTATTGTGGCCTCATGTACTAAATGCAATCAACTGTTTTGGGAGGCGGTGGGGGGTGGGGCTCTACATGGCAAAGTTGAACACAGAAGCATAGTCCCACAACTGCTATTTTTGCTACCTTAACAGCCGACAAGATCAGAGCTGGGATTCAGAATCTGTGATCCTTTCAAAGTGAAAAACTTGGAACACAACAAAGGCAAAGGTGGCTTTAAGTAACGTGTTCCTTTTAGGTTCTGGATCATTCCAGACACATTTTTAGGGGAAGAGTTCCAAATTTGTGCAGTAGCAAACCTCTCAGCTTTCCTCTGAATGCTCTGAATTATGAGTCCCCATAATCACATCACTTGAGAGACATGCTGCAGTAAACTGGGTCATGCCATGGCAGGGACACTGAGACATCAGTCTGAATAACCAGGCATGCGTGAGGTTGCAGACCAGGAGAAACCCCTGTCTTCCTTTTCCAGAAGACGATGGTAACTCACAAAGTGTGTAATTCCCACAGAGAGGTGAGGGAATTTTACTGTCTGCAGCAATGCTGACACTAAAGCTGGGCCTCTCTTTCCTCTCTGATCATGCTGTGGGCCTGCAACAGACTTGGTAGACTTTTGCTGTATCTCTATTGACACTTCCCCCTCTTGTACGACACGATACATTATTGCAACATCATCTAGAGTTATTTGCTGCCTGAAGACATTTCCAAATCTTAGCCATTTTGTAATTCCCTTGAAGAAGTATGCTTGGGAACTGCCTCTGTAAAATCTATTAGTGGGGATCCTCTTTACCTGGGATCAGGGAAGACCTGAGGATGGTGAGCTCCCCTTTCAGGCTTGGGAGGCTTTCCAAGTGCATCTGAATCTCACTTTGGATGAGTGTCAGGTCCTGTGTAGGAAGTGTTTGCTCGTCTCTCCGAGGTTCAGCTATCTGTAAGTTTTCGCAATCAGATGCCAACTGTAAATCTTCAAATTCAAACTGGTAGACTGCTGTAAAGAGATGCTCTATATATACTTTCATTAAGTCTTTTCTTAGGGTAGGGAGAATAACTTTAATGATGCTTAGGTCTTTTTCATCCAGTCTTCGTTTGATGGTGTACAAAGCAGCGGCTGTAGTCAGAGCACATACCACCTCCAGCCTTTTCTTCAGACTCTGAAAATCTCTCAGAGCTGGAAGCAAGGACTCTTGCTCACCATTGCTTTCACTCCCCTGCCTCTGGCAACACATGACATAAACAAATGGAGTAGGGCTGGAAGAGCATTTCTCAATGTTTTCCAGCGTCTCACATAGTAATCCTTGGATGTTGTTCTGCAAGTTGGCTGGTAGGCTGAACAGATCTATCAGTACTGCTTCCAGCATATTCCAGGATATTTAAAGATTCCTACAGCTGCCAAGTAGTCAGTAACACAACATGAAGAACAAACAAAAAGGCAAGACGGCATCATTAGTCCAAACACAGAATTATGTTATTAAGGCAAGGCATTCAGCGATACTGTGTAGAGAAGGTGGCATAGCAGTAATTACTGTCTTAAGGTTTCCTCACTGCATCAAAAGGAATTGCAGGAAAAGTAGCGGAAATGGGAATTATTATGTATTTATTTAAGTATTTAGGTATTTCCCTACCACCCCACCTACCTCGGGTTTTTCCCAGGTCAGGGATGATACATGGTTAGTACATAACATTAGATTTATTGATTCAATTAACCCACATTAGCCTAATGGATCTTCTTGACCTCTGACTGTTGGGACTTCCTCCAGCTCCCATGAGGGAAACAAATACAGAGGTCCCTCAGCCTGCTGGGACTGGAGAAGTTTCCGTAACAAGTTTTTTGGAGGCATTTTACACACTTACTGCTAAGGTAGAGCTCATGTCTGCTACCCCTCCTGGCCACAGGGATGCTGGGCTGTGAGCACAGTGACATCTTTCCCACAGGCCTTTTCCCATCAGACTTCTCCCTTCCTCCCCCTCACACCCCAGAGTTTTTGCACTTCTTCCTTTTGCCTTACCAGAAGTATTGACTTGCTAATTTCTGAATTCTGAGGGGCACATGATAGGTATAGTTCTTCTTTTCAACACACACCAGAACTCAGGACAGCTTACTGAAACTTTACCTGGTGAGGCAAGAAGCACACAGAACAAAATCAAAATAATAGAGTACTGTGCACAACTCCCTGCCTCTGTTTTTCACTATGGTACCTGCACTCTCTGCTCTGAAATCAAGACATGTCAAGCTTATCCAAGTTCATTGTCCTGTGGCCCATGGTATAATTTCAGTTTGGGTGTTGTTTCGGGGGTTTTTTTTCCCCTTTTCTGGACTTCGTTGATCCAAGCCGAGCTTGGCTGCCTACCTGTGTCTCTTCCTGTCCCAGTTTCTGTAACAGACTATTTTACATACCCTCACAGAAGTGTCATTTTCTTTTCTCTGTCTCTGATAATTTTTCACTTTCTAGTGCAAGCATCCAGAGGTTTGGAACAAAAAACTAGATCCCTTTACTTTGGGAACTTTGAACAGACGTCTGTTCAGATTTCATGACTAGGCACCAGGCTTGATCTAGGAGGAATACATGCAGCTTTATCATCAGTTGGAAGACCCCAAAATCATTTAGAGTATTCCTTAATACCACCAATTTTTTTACACAGTAACAAATTGTGCATGAATATTAACTCCTTTGTGGAAAACTTAACATCTTTGTAAGAACAAAGGACTTGAGAATCGTTAAAGGCTTTGAAATCAATGCTCAGAACTAATTGTATCAGATAAAGCCTGGGACTATTTTCCTGCTCTAAGTCCTTCTCCTGTAACTACATGCATGCTCTGGCTTCACAGCACCTCATTATCCTGAAAAACATACTGCTTCTGTGCGTACTTGAGGCCTACCACTACGGTGGACTTGGTGCCCTCCTTGGCATTTTACGGTTGACAATGGATTCCCGGAGTTTCTAGACTCAAAGGAAAGGTCAAATACCTTTCTGGTTTTAATGGATTGTTTATTCAGAGTAGGTTTTGCAGAAAACATTCTGCATTTTCTTCATTGTTCTTTCCCCCAGACTGGAAGAAAAACAATCGTGACTGAAAATGATGTTTTCCTTTCTGTGAGTTGAACACTTACAAAGATTCATTAGTGACTATCAAAACAGGTGAACTAAAAGTATCAAAAAGTGACAGCAGATAAAAGCATCTGCCAAGAAATTTATGAGTCTTGATTTGGCTCAGAGTATTACTTACACACAACAGATAACAGATTTTAGAGAAAACAGCTTGCTAAGAAAACAATGCTGAACCAGACTCATGTCAAAGACTATGACTTGGAAAATCAGGGTATATTTCCTATGCTGACACTCTCTGTGGGAAGCCTGTAAGAATATGCCATGATCCCAATCTAGGTATAGCTAATAGCCCCAGCAAAGGCAGTACAACTGAGGGGTGTAGTGGAATAAACCAGGTTATTGCTCCACTTCAGGTATGTCAATAGTGGAAGGTAAGTAGAGCTCATTGCTATCCTCATACTTCCCCAGAAAAATACCACCAAAGAAAGGGTGGAAAGAAAGTGTTTGCAGAGGGAGAGATAATTGCCTACACTGTTATTAAGTTGTGTGTGTATTGCAAAAAGTCCACAGGGGCAATTATTGTGATATACACAAAGAAACAATGGGACTGATTCACCCATGCACCCTTCCAGTTTTGCATCAGAGTCCTACTGAGGTCAGTGGTGTCAGAAGTAAAATGGGTTACACTCATAATAAAATTTTTTGACTGCTTTCTAAGTCCCCAACAAAACCTTTCTCAAAACACAGGCTTGCCAAGCACAGCAATGTTTTAGCTTATGAGAAATGGTTATTCAGGTTTTAAGTAACATGCCTCAGCATCCCATGGAAAGTCTCACTGCACATAACTGCATCAGGAAATACTGAATGCATTTGTTAAGGAGTTGCTCATTTCAGTACTCAATGCAAGGCAAATACTTGCACAAACTTGAAGCCAAGGACATCCATTAGCTGTTTTTTTCACTCTCTTAAACTCTGCCAGTACAAACATTTGGAGGGTAAAAAGATTCTCTTGCACAGGCATCAGGAAAAAGAAAATCAATTAAAATGGTAAATAACAAGAAGAGAGGTGAGAAGGGTAAAAAGAGTGAAAAGGATAAAGGCAAAATGAATACAGAAAAGAGGTAATGAAAGAAATAAAACCAGGCTGCAGAGAAGAGACAAGCTCAGGGTAGAAAAAGGATCCAAAAAGCAACTTTCAAAACCCCAGAAATCTGATTCTAAAAGCTGACTGTTGGTCAAGACAAAATTGCTGGTAATTTCCTGCACCTTTGAATCCTACTGGTCCCTTTATCTTTTTGCAGAAACACAGGGAACTGATATCGTTATAGGAAAATTACAAAGGCAAGAAATAATTAACAGAGTGAGATGCCCAGAGAAAGAAAACAGGTCATTAAAGCATCCTAAGTCAATAGGGATAAGAGCGCATTTGTAATAAAATTTCAATCACAGCACAGAAAAAAAAGGAAAAAAAAAGGGGGGAGGGGGGAAAGAAGTACAGAAAACTCTCTTAAATTGGATTAAAATAAAGCATTTCTGCCTCTCTTAACTTAGGGGCATTTAAGCAAGGTTGAAGAAATGGAAATCAGCACTTACAATGAAAATATTGAAATGCGTGCAGTTTTCATAATCAAACTCAAAGCTTAAAACACAGGAATGTACTTACACAGGTAGACAATCCTTCTAAGCTCTTGAATGATCGTCTGTTTTAAACACACGTTACCAGCTTTATATATCTCACTTCTCACTGTCAGTCTTGCAGCTGATGTGTACAAGATGGAAATTCCTATTCTAGGTAAGCTCGGAGTGGGAACCTGTATTTCTTCTTTATTATGAGACCCTGCGTTGTTGCTGTCAGTATCCACAGGAAATAACAAACTGTACTAAAAGGCACCAACATGATTAAGTATCTGGGTAGCATTAAACCCGGAAGCAACATTAACCCTGCCATGTAACTCGCTGCTGTAATCACACGTGCTATGCATCAGCTTTGCACAATCTGGGATTCAGAAACATACAGCATAGCAAAAAAGAACAAGAACACAAAGAAGTTAAGGGGAAATTTGTGCAGACTGAATGCGGTTCCTTTTCTGAGTGTAACTGCATGTTCCAGTCAAGAAATGGGCAGTCAGTCAAGAAAAAGTATATTGGGAAGGACCCAGATAGAGAGGTTACGAGAGGTCAGCCTTCAGGGCCATAGGCCTGAAACGAGGATGGCAATTTCTCATCAGAGCGGTCAGAAATTTCACAGAGACCTGTAAAACAGTCGGAATGTTTTGACAGAACAATGTGAAGGTCAAAAGGCAAGTGGGGGAATATGAGTTTTTTATCAGGCTTTGTCCAAGAATCATATGATAATAAATACATTTTCTCAACTATGCTAAAATCAGCCATGATAGATGAGTATATGACAATGGAAGAAAAGGACAAGAAAAATAAAAAAGTAGTTCTTTCATTTCCTGTGAATTGCTGTCCTATGTCTCCTGTTCCTACCTCCCGTGCAACTGCAGTAAACCTATATTTCTGCTGGGTCCAGAACACACCTTGGGAGTTCCCTGCCATTTCCCCTCCTGCTTCTCCTTCTCGCATAGGCTGGGCAGAGGGATGCGTGCTGAATGCTCCTGGCTTTCCCTCCCAAAGGGAACCAATGTGGATATGTTGTCTTTACCCAGACACCAATTTTCATGACGTAAGCAAAAAACAGTTATCTATGAGAATTTCTGCCCCACTGCCAAATGTGTCTGAACTAGATCATTAAAAATTAACAGGGGGACTTGGAGAGAAACCAACGTGGCCATTTTCTTTCAGACTAAGGAAGAAAAAAAGAATTACTGGGGTTATTTTTGGTGCAGAACGCTGAGAAAGGATAAAAAAAAGGTCAGAAAATATCCAGGATGCAAAACAATTATGAAAAGGACAAATCAGTATCATGTCTCCAGCTGAAATATTACATTCAGCTTCTGCCATTTCAAAGAACAGATGAAATAAACCGATTGCATGCAAAGGTGAGCAATTAATTTATAAAAAAAGTGGGATTTAGGGTTAAGATTCCTTAACTCAGGGTTCAGAGGAATAGTGCGAGACAAGTCTATGGCTATAAACCAGGGCACGTTGTAGGGCAGAGGGACTGGGCCATGTCTCTTTTTCCTCATAACCCAACGGTGATCAGCAAAACTTATGTTCTCTGCAGGGTGTATCAAACACTATCAAATCATGACAGAAAGTGCAGTTTAATACAATGAATTAGGTAACTTGGGGAAGACTAAAAAAGCTAAGCAAAACTACCTCAGTCACAAGGGTGAGCCAGGCTGCACTATTGTTACGGGCCTCACCGCAAAGCATCCACCCCATTTCTGACAGGATGAGTTGTTCCCTCCGTTTTTCCTCCGTCTCCTGCCGGGGATGTCGCTCCCTCCAGCCATCTCCCGGCTCGCTAGGTCTATTGGCCGCCGCCAACGGCCGCGCTCCCCTGACGTCGCCTCCGCCGCTCGCCTTCCCTCGCGGAAGTTCTCCGACGCTCCCTAACGCAGCGCCGCGGGGCCGGCCCTTGGCCGACGCTCCCTGGTTGTGGCGGGCGCCGCTGTTTGGGCGGG
>NW_010247450.1:0-4523 GCF_000690775.1 Eurypyga helias | reverse complement strand
AACCATTCTATGATTCTATGGTGACTCTGTCCAGATAGATGGTTGAGCTGAGCAAAGAGCTGCTGGTGCAGAAGGTGAGGATGTGAAAATTTGTGGCAAGGAGCTTCTGTAATTGCTAGGGATTAGGAATTGGGTGGATTGCTGTTAGACCGGACTTACTCATTGCTTCATGGTTATTCAGTTAACAGCCTTCCTTAATTAAGACACATTATTCTTAAACTATGATGTGTTTTCAATACTGTTTAACCAGAAAGAATAATAGTTTACTATCTGATAAGTTAGATGGATTCGCAAAGTTGATTAGGAGTCCGATTTTCATTTCTTTTGTTCTACTCATCAAGGTCATTTAAACTTTGAAATTACTTGAGTACACTAGGGCAGTCATAGTTTTGTTTTAGGATGACAAGCTGGATAATGACTTTTTTCCTTTGCCCGAAAATTTAATTCTTTATTTTTAATTTCTCTATATGTTGTTGCTCGAGATTGCCAACTGTTCTCTCTCTCAGCTGTTCATCTTCTGCAGTTTGTGTGTCCCTGCATGTTATGTGCACAGTCTTGGGTGTCTGGGCCCTTTCCCCTGTGGTTGGTCCAGCAGCCGCCGGACAAGGGGATATAGGCAGAGGGGCTCAGCTGTCTGAGGTCAGACAAGAGGTTTTTTCATTCACCGAGCTGATTAGTTTTCATCATTAGTTCATCCCATTGCAGTGAAGTATGTCACAGGGGATTTTCCCAAAAGAATAGATGCTAATACACAAGGAGAGGTGGTTCTGACAAACAGATGGGGTGCGTGCTGCTGTTAATGGAGAGAAGCAGAGTCTTGAAACAAAAACTCTGGTATGGCTCGAGTGTTGCCAACAGTAATTTGAATTTGTGTGCATCAGCCCTCCTGTGTTTATTTTGGAAAACAGTGCACAGTTGGCAAACTAACAATAATGTTGCTATTGATGATTTCCAATATTGAAGAGCTTCACCTTTAAATTCACCTTCCTAGGCTACTGAGCTGGCATACTAGTTTTTTTAATCTCATATAAGCAGCATTTGATCAATTATGATGTGAATTTTTCAGCAGGATAGCTAATATAACAATCTTCAACAAATTTTCATCCTGAATAAAGTTGCATTCAGGCATTTTTTTGTGTTTAGGGAGTAAGTGTGAAAGAGAGGAGATGTCACGTGTTGTTTTTATAAAGCTCACTATAGATCTGCAGATGTAAAAGGCATTACCTTAAAATACTGACTGTGATGGTATTTACCAATAGTTTTTCAGGTTTGCTCACCATGAACTGCCGGTTTGCACATTTCAAGTTTAATCTATAAAAGTGAGGATGTGATATCTCCGCACGGTTAACTGGAAATTTTAAGTCCTGATGTTTCTGCCACAGCTAGGAAGGTCCCGATTGTTGGCTTTTGAGAGGGGTTTATGCAGTCTATGTGTGGCTCACCCAAACAAAGCCTAAATCTACTGTCCCTCTTTGAAAGGACATGTACGGCTTCTCTGGATAGGCAGTGGGATTGCTGGCATAGAGTGTACTTTAGAGAAAGCGTTTAAATTGCTGCTGTCTAGCCCCAAGTCAGTGGGAAGCTGGGGCACCCAAGGCTAAATCTGAGTGAAAGGCAGTAGGATAACCTCACAGAAAGGAAACAAAACGATTCAGCCTGTGGTGCTCTAGAAAGAAGCAGGGAGACGAATTCAGAAGTGGACTGTGGGTCAGATTTTAGCAGGGCTTTGGTATATCAGGAAGACCAAAAACTGGTGGCTGAACTGCAAAAACATCAACCTGGATAGAGAAATTGTGAGTGTATTTTGAATTTTGAAAAGCCTAAAAAGTGACTTTGCACATGTGTGTGTATATGTGTATATCTACGTATCACGTGTATATAGCGATACATCTGTGCATGTTTAGTTTCTTTGAATCATCCATATTGGTTGTGAATGACAGACAGTGAAGGCTTACTTCAGAATACATTGTCCCTTAATTGGGGGGGGGGGGATCATTTAGTATGGAATTGTTGCATTAAAATTTTCAGGAGTTTTCTTCCTTCCCATATTCTTTCATTCATTCATACCACTGCCCTCCTTTCCCCATTTTCAAAGAAATTAGAAAGAAAGAAAATGGGAGAGTAACTGTGTTCAGGAAAAGTGTTCAACCTCAAGATTGGATACTTTGTCCTCTTTTTAATACCACTTTTACCCATTGTTTGCTTTTCTGTTACATCCAAAGATAGAGACAGGTAGGTCGGGAGGCAGGACAAACACTGAAAATGCCAAGGGGAAAGGAGAAAGGGATTGTATTGCACTTAACCTAAAGCTTCTTTATGGAATTGATAACCTAATCTAGGCTCAAGCAGTTGTTAACTCGTGGATGTGTTGAATTATTGAGAATGACACAAGAAGCTGTTCACATCCCTTGCATAGTTTTGCTTCTGGACCTTAGTCTTTTGCCAAATATTAGATACTTCATTCCTATAGAAGGAAGGCACATAGATGTGCCAGTGGTGACTAACGTAATGTGAAGTAATTTAAATTCTACAAATCTAGTTGCCTGAGAGAGAAAACACCTGATGTCTTTGCCAGTGGAGGGCGATGACTCCTTCAGGACTCTATAGAAAGGAATGTTGTTTGTCTATCTGAATGGAGGGTAAGAAGAAATAAAGAAGACATTTTGACCAAATAAGTGCTCATTCAAAAAAATACTTTATTTGTTCACATAGGAATTTTATCTTTTTTTCTTTTTAGAAAAAAAAATAAACCATCCTGTTCTAATCATGAGCTCCCCGGTGTGGCAGTTGGGTGAGGTCTTCACAGTCTGCAGTGAGAAACACGTGGAACTGTTTTTGGAATGAAGAGTGGTGACATTGTTAATTTCTTATTATTTGAGGCTCCTGTAGGTAACTGCAGCTTCATACTCGTTTTCAGCCTTCTGGGTTTTTTTTTCTGCCAGGGATTGGGAAGACTAAAAAAGTCCAATTAATGTTTGTCATAACTTAAATAAGTGATTTAGTAGATTTTTTTTTAACAGTCACTTTTTGCATACCCATTTAATTGCATTATGTGTTGGTCTTTAGTGTATTTTAATCTATTGAACACAAGACTGGTGAACTGTTAAAAAAAAAAAAAAGACATAGCTTGGAAGCTTTTTTTTCCCCCAGCACATAGAGATTTATAAAAAATACGTTAATGAAGTGTTGGTATGTCTGGCCTAGTGTTGTTCTAAAGGCAGTGAGGTGAGAAGGCTGGGAACTATGACGTCAGTTGGGATTTATAAAGGAATGAGCCAGGGCACCTTTGTGTTGTTGCTACAAATTCTTGAAATTTTCTCTGCGTGGACTAAGAAACGACAGAGGGGTAGCTTGCTGAGGCGATCCCGCTGGCTGAACACCTCGTAGTTAACTTGCACGGCGGGTGTGGGGCAACGCTGTTTGTAGCTCTGTCCCAATGATGTACGGAAGGAATTTTTTCCGTAGGACAAAACTGGGGCACGATTGGGTTTATTTGGCTTTGAAACCATCGGAGGGCACCCTGCGAGACGTACCGTTCTGTACATGCAGCGTTGGAGCGTGTTTCTCGTTTGAGAATGGCGATGAATCGTGCGTTTGACCTTGAGGCCCGTATAGGTTTCTGTTTTATCTCGGGGCTGCAGCCATTCTGCCTTTCCCTGGCGTTGCATCCTCGGCACGCAGGCAGGGCAGTCGTGTCGCCGTTTGCCTTATGCTGGATTCGGGACAAAATCCTGGTTATGGGCAGGATTTAAAATTACTGTAAGTAGTTTGGACCTCCCGCTGTAACTGCAAAAACGTGAACTTGGGCTATTTTAAAAACAAAGCGCTGGAGAAAGGCTTTTCTTCCCTGCTGAAGTCTGGAGTTGCATCTTGGTGAATGGAGGGAGAAGGATTTTATTTTGATAACTGCTGTTCAGTTTAGCTACGCTGACTGGTTCCCAAATTCTGCGTCTTGCAGGCAAGCTGTACCTTGACGTGCGTGGGCTTTACTGTGAAAACAGTGGTCTGCAGCATTGCGAACAGAAACATCTTCCAGAAACCAAAGTGACTGAAAACTGAATGTGTTTTATTAAATAATCTTTGATAGGAAGAATTAGTGCAACAGTTTTAACGGGGGGATCAGTGCTGACAGTACAGAACACAGTTCTTTGTAGGTACAGCTCGCTTCTGACTGAGGCCACTGCCTCGTCCTTCCTGATAAATTAGAAAAATCGGGAATTCTAGCCTAACCCCAGGTTTTATTCCCTGGCGCAGCATATGGAGATGCAGAGTAGGAGGCGGCGCATCTGCAAGGACCGGCAGCAGGTGCCCGCTGCTGGCTGGGCGTGCCCGAGGGAACCCCGACTGTACGCCAACACTGCTGCCCCGAGTTCTGCCGCCTGAGGGCTGGGGCCGCCGGGAAGAGGTATCCCTGCGATGCCTGGGGACACACAGCGGTGTGCCGCGGTGTCCTGAGGAAGGATTGATGAGTGTGAGGCTTCTAGGAAGAAGAGGAAGGCAGCGAAGGGCCGGGGCGCGGCGCT
>NW_010247449.1:20241-36901 GCF_000690775.1 Eurypyga helias | reverse complement strand
CCCACCCACGGCCTCGGCATCCGGGAGGCGCGAAGGCTCGCTGCGATTCACTGCCGCGGAAGACCGGCGGATCCGAGCTGGCTGCGTGGACAACGTGCCCGGCGTGCTGGGAAGGAACCGAAGGCAGAGGGCAGGGACCCCGCAGCGCTCATGACGTTGCTCGTTCCCTTGTTTTTAAGGATCTTGAGGTGTTACACCAAGCAGCTGAAACGGAGAAGTCTCCGAGTTCCCGAAGATGTCTCAACAGACCAACCTGGGAGAGAAGGAACTACTGTATACAGGGCCAACTTTGATGCGTCATGAATGCAACATGCTAAATACACGCCTTCTGCATACTGGGAGCGCACAGTGCTCACCTGTACTAACCGAGTGCCACTTCAGCACCCTAAGCTAGCTTTTAGAATCCTGTTGCACTTCCCTACGTTTTTCTCAGAAGTTTACCCAGTCCAAAATTAACAACAAACTTTGAAAGGTTCGTTACTAACCCTTTTGAAATCTAAAACGTTGTACCAAGATCACACACACACATGGAAAAACAAATCCCAGAATGCTTCTGTGGGGAAGGGACTGGACGGCACTTCGCTCCACTCTGCACACCTCAGATTTATATTGCAAGACATTTCTGGTATTTGAAACGTGCAACATGATCTGAGTCACTCAGATATAATCAGGGTTTTCTATGACATACAGATTAAGCATATTAAATGAAAAATGAACAAAATCCCCCATTAACTGGTAGAACAGTTTATTATTGCAGTGCACATCCTTGTAACCTGCAACAGCAAGTTAAGTAAATGTTATATGCACACCTGCAGTTTGTTTTTTAAAACTATTTGTACTGAGCTTCACTTTAATGAATAACAACTTGGTACTTTAAGACTTCTTACAAACAAACAAGAAAACCAGAGTTTTCTGGGTTCTACAAGTGACGTGTACGGGATTCATTATAGTTAGAAATGGCATCAGAAGCCCTTTTCTCTTACATTATGGACCATTTTTTAGGACACTGGAGAAGGGCAAGGAAGTGAGAGACAAGCACCAAACACTGAAAGACATCAGTGTAGCTGACAGATCTTGTGCTTTAGCCCTTCAGACAGAAAAAAGTTGATCTGTGAATGCCAAGCAAGCAGCCTTCTCACAAACCACTCTCTTAAAGAATTAGGGTACTGGTTTCCTTCAGAGGTCATGAATTCAAGTCTGGGATTTGGGCAAATCCCAGTGTGGTTTAGGGGCTGAGAATGCACTGGCTGTAGCTCTTCAAAAGATGATGCGGGGGGTGCAAAGCTTCAAAGAATGTGCCTGCTGGATCTAGCAGGCAAAGGGAGAAGGGAAGAGTGAATAGTTTTAGTCTAAAAACGTATCCTACACCACCCTCTGGCAACGCAAATATTAAATAACGTAGTTCCCCTGCTGCAAGCAGCATAAAGGTAATTAATTACACGTGGCAGCAAGAGCACTGCGACTGTTTGGCAAGCTCTCCAGGCATGGGGTGAAGCTGATTGGCCCTGCCTGCTTTTGATTTGTAACGGCCTTGGGGGAAAAGTGGGAAAGCAGGGCACTTAGGAATTCAGCGTATCCAGTGCTCTCCAAGAGCCCCCTGTAACCTCCAAAGACCGCTTTGGGTAGGCGTATCCTAAGTAATTAAAGCCTGTCAGTTGCGACAGGGGAGAGATCCGACCCGACACCGGAACGCGCAGCAGCAGCGTTGCGTCACCTTCACCCTGTTGTGCTCTGAAAAGAGAGCAGGATTTTCACCTGGAAACTCCACTTCTTCCAACTTCTGGGACCACTTCGAACCGTGAACAAAGCATGCAAACAAGTCAGTCGTGTGAGAAAGCATTCTAAAACAGTTTTATTGGAATGATACAAGAATGGTTAATATACAGGTTAAATCCTCAATGCCTGCCTTCTGCATAGGTGAAAAAAAAGGAAGAAATGAACAGATTCAGTTCTTGCACCCATCATTAAGTTCACACAGGTACGGGAAACAGGAAGACAGCACATAGGCAACACGTTCCTAGCACTCCTAAATTCATGCAAGACACCTGCATCGCAATGAACGCAGGTTTTACACACAGTCCCACAACAGGTGTTCTCGGTGTTCTTCGGTTTGTGTCGGTGCCTTGTTCCCCGGACCAAGGAATCATCCAGTCTGTCTCAACAGAGCTCTCTGAGGAATGCTGATGCAGTTTGAACGCTACCATATGGCAAGGGCCAGGGACCAGAGGAGGGAGGTGACTTTGCTTTCTTAAACTTGGCAATTTCCTTGTCTGTCAGAAACAGGGACTGACCTCGTTTCAGAATGTTTTGGGTCGCTGAACTGACAGAATTTGGCAGCGACTTTCAATTATTGCTTCTCCAAAATAATGACTGTAATCCACAAAACTTCCACAGGCAACACAGCAAACTGGCACGAGTATAGTAAGCTGTGTGTCAAATTCCACTTCCTATTCTTACGAACTTTCTCAAAAACCTGACCACTCGTTTAGAGACGGGAAAGATTTTGCCAATATTAAGAAAGAACCATCACCTCGGTTCGGAAAGATGAAGCGAACAACAAGAATCGGACACTGGATTCAAAAGAGAACTGAATTTCCATCCCCAAAAGGTCTGAAAAACGGATTTCGCAAAATTTCAGTGGTTGCTGATAAAGGCTGTTAACAAAAAAAGCACAAATGCGTGTGTTACTCTGGAAGGTAAGGCAACGTGGATCTACGCCGTGCCTTCTGATACCGCGCTTCGTTTGGAAGGCCAGGCTCCAAACCGACTCCCGGGCTCCCCAGTCAGGAAAGAGAAACCATGAATTAAATGTCACTGCAGCTGACTTGGCTCTGTGACAGATCCTGCTCACTGGCCGTCCGTGGCAGTTCCATCACGAGCTCTCTAGACGCGAGCTCCTCTCCGGCCAAAGCAAGTACCTGCATTTCTTTTAACAGAAGGCGACAAAACCCTCAGCTGTAGCGAACGGAACAAAAGCCCCACAGAAATGTTGGTGAGGGAAATTAATTACTGCGCTTTATCACACCTTCGTAAACCCCCTTTTTCGCTTTTATCCCATTCCTAATTTCAGACTTCCAAACTGTGCCCTGTAAGCTGTTTCAGAAAGTGTTTAAAAAGCACTGCACACGTTTTACAGCAGCGGCGTAAAACTAACTGCGTGGCCAAGATATCCCACAGCCTTTTGCTGATCTGCACCACCACCTCTGCCTCCACACAGGCATCGTAACGCGTGTGCGCGGAGCTATCAGAATGACCCTCCACAGCAAGGACTAATTACTTTCCTACTGTCTTTGGATGCTTTTGAGGAATAAGTATGTGATGTGGTGAAAAATGCATTTTTAAATTACCGACACACTTTTTAAACCTGTTTCTTATCCTTCAGGGCACTTGTAATTCCTTATATTTTTGTAGAATATGGCCAAGAAATCGAGACTATCCTGAGGAGCACTGGGAGAACGGACAGATTAATATTGCACACGGTAAATTCACTACTACAATTCACTTCAACAGAGTCGCAATTCCTGTAATAGCTTCGTGATATGGCAGTAACAATGGAAGTAAGTATTTAAACCTTAAAAAAAAGAAAATCTCGCTTAATTACAACAGCTCTTGTTATTCAAACATTTATTTCCTTGTTTGAAAAAATACTCCATGAATCTAATGCCTACCTGAACATGCAGTAAGATGCCTAATGCTATAAGCAGTGTGAGCTGGTATTTTTGGAGAGAAATACATTAAAGGCTTCCACCCTTACACAGGTAAGGAAATGCCATTTCTGGCCGTTTTGGCTTATCTGCAACACTGCCTGGGAATGAGCGCATAATTCGCTGAGGTGCACGGAGCCTTGCCCGCAGACGTGTAACCACGGCCTGCTTAGGCGGCTCTGTGATGACCTTGCCAACGGAAAGGCTGTCCACTGCCCACATCCCTTTTCCTATGTCAAAAGAGCCCACACAGATCATTTAAATGAGAAATCCGTGGCTTTTTTTTTTTTTAATCATCTGTACAGTGTGTTGCAATACAAATCTTAAATATCCATTCTACAAAAGAACAACGACAGCTTTCAAGAGCGACTACAACGGCTACACTACACAATACCACCTACAATTTCCTCTGAAACCAGAAAAGACACTGAAAAATTACTGTGTAATTCAGTAACATTTTTGAGGCAACTCAGGCACTGAAGTTAGTATCTGACAAGGTTTTAGGTGCTGTTTTCCATCTTCTAAATAGTTGGATCTCTAGGAATAACTCCATCTGTGATGTTCGTACTAAAATAGTTTAAGTTTACACAAAATGGACGAATTGCCAAGACAGTTTGAAGTATGTGAAAACCATTCATGTCTAATTGCTTCAGTTTCCTATGCTTCCAACTTTGTAATAATGCAGCCCATGCTCTCTACCCTTTATGTTCCCATTTTCATCGTGTTCAAATTTGTGCTATGTACGGTGAATGCTGCAAGCACCGATCAAACGTTAGAAATCACATCTACATTTCTTGAAGCAGAGACAACTGTACTATTTTATAAAAAGCTGTGGAAATTCCCTTTACAGAACATTTAAGGCAGTTGAAATTCATGCTTGCTGCTTTGCCAGTGCTTCAGCTTCCTGAAAGAGCAGAACATAGTTACACGTTAGTACGTTAGGAAAGACAACATCCACATACCTGTGTCAGCACGTGACGTAACAGAACCGGATGAAGAGAGCAGCACTGAACCCCACTCAACGGGGAGTCCCTGCTGCCTACGGTGACATTATAAACCAAGTCCCATACGGTGCTGGCTTTAACTCCAATTCTGCGCTAGCCCAAGTAGGACCTGCAGGAATACTCCAACCTGTGGCCAAGACCAGTTGTGAACATAAAAGTATAATAACAAGACCAGAGGTAACAAGTCACCTCTGATTTCATGCTGGGACACAAGAACTATTTAGAGATCAAAGATTATTTGAAGGATTGTGGTTAAATTCTTGGTTAATTTAGCTTTTGCCTTCCTAGCAGGGTGGTCAGAACAGCCTGCCAGTCCTTAGCCAGACAGCTCGGAGCTGCTCCAGCAGCCACGTGAGCTCCGTCCTGGGGCTGGCAGCAGGTCCGTCCTGGCACCAGCACTGCTCTGCTGAGTAATCCCAGCTCCCCAGCACGGGGGGAAGCGAGCCAGCGGGGACATGCTCCTTGGGAACCGCTCCTGCCCACCACCTGCTATCCATGCCCAGGGCGCCCAACCCACCCCTCTTTGAGGGAACTTCAACATGACAACATTCCTGTGAAGCTTCTGAGACGAAGGAGCAGCCACCCAGGTTTAGCAGACGTACCAGCTAACCTCTAACAACTCTCAGTAAGTTTCAGAAGGAACATTAAAACCCACGAGCCTGCATTTTCAGTCGTCTTTCAGCCTCTGTAAGGTGGTCACGAATGGGGAACAGGATGGCAACAGAAGAAATGCAAAAGGCATTTTTTTTTTCTGAAGATGGTTTCTACAAGTGTACTTCCGACTGAGTGAAGGTTGACTTAATTACGGGTTAGCAGCAGCGGGGCCTACAAAACGATGAACAGTCACAGCGTTCTCACTGCAGCACTTTGGGGTGGACAGTGTGGTTTCTTTTAAAGGAGTTTTAACTTTTACGCGATGGAGTCGTTTGTTTTGGTGGCTGCGTAGAAATACTGAAGATAACAGCCTCACCATGAACAGCCTTAACATGAGCCAATATGTTAAACAAACAAAAAACAAGAGGAGGAAGGGCTAGGAAGGGAATTTCTGAGAAGCCTGCAAGACTTGTAAGAGAGGGGAGGCAGTGGGTGACCCCAGCCCACAGGGCAGGAAGTACCACGCATATCTCCGTTAACTTAGACGTGGTGGATCACTCTGGTTTTCCTGGCTATCTGCCCAGGCGCCTCGCATCGTGCTGCCGTTTAACTCAGGGCCGTGGGAACAGCCTTGCTCTGACCGCTGGCTCAGGTCGGCCGCGCTCCAGGACTGCGCTCCGCTCCTCTGGCCGCACGTTGCGGGTCAAGGAGCGGAGACAGGATGTCACCATGCAGCCACGCTGCTCGTGGAAGGGCACCCGATCAGTTCACGGCAGCAAAGGCAGGGGAAAAACAAAGGAAAGATTAAGAAGAACTACAAAGCCCGGGGGAAAAAAAGGATGTTTGATATTCTCTAAGAGACAAGTGGTTCTTTGAGTGGTAACAAGGAGGAGATGGTTCCCCTGGCTTTGTAACAACTCCATTAACCAGTCATGAGCGCTACACAAGTGACACCTCGCTCTTTGTTGCTGCTGTTGCCAGAAAACGGAGGACAAAGTACTTCTCTTCAAAACGGGCAGTGGTAAGCTGGAGAGGATTCCTGGTATTTCCCTCACGCCCAGGAAAGCAGGCACGAGTAACTGAAGAGAACAGGCTAGCCTGTTTGTCTCGAAGGTCAAACTCCATCTCCCTGGGTGTGGTCCTGCAAGTTACCTGGCTCAGCTTTTCAGGTCTGACACTACCCTTCTCTCACACTTTCCTTATTTCTCCCTCGAGGTCCCTCACTAAGCACGCTCTCAGTCCTTAAATGATTAATCACAGCCTTTAAGTCACCAAATCCTCTCCCTTTAAAAGCCATCTTGCTTGAAGTGGGGGTACTTAAGATAAACTGAATGCCAACCTTTCCCATGGTTTGTAGGTCCATTTGTAGTCTCAGTGCCCAAAGGACAAACCAAAGCACCAGGGCTCCGCAAAGAGTTATCTGCATTTCCCATGCTCCCTTCTGAACCCTTCTTGTTTAGCATTAATATTGGAACTTTGTATTCAGTCAAACAACTCTCCAAATCCCCCGTGATGACATGTAATGGAGTTTGCTGTCAAGGTCCTCTCTTGCAAGAGCACACAGGTTGATCCCAGCCTCCTTCCACTTTCTGTAGCAACTTATATGCAGAGGCAATGTCATTAACTACGGTATCGTATCCAGGCTGCATGCAGCTATGCTGTAAATGACAACTTCAGCATCTACAAATACCTTCTTCCTCCTCAGCAGCAGGCAATCAGCGTGATCAGACATCATGTAATTGTGGGACCAATAGCAGAAGTCAGACCAAGCGCAGAACGCACGGGGTACAAGGCCACTTGAGCAAAGGGCATCTTCGTCGGCTCACAGGCACCTCCCCATGCTGCAGCATGGTATGAAAATTCAGCAGGGTACAAATGCGTTACGTTTCTCCCTTTCAAAACTCACCTTTTCCTTAAAAGCCACCCCTTAGGACAGAATTGGAGCAACTAGTAGCCATGCAGACTGGTGCTGCAATCTGGCTGGTGACGTAAGCAGCGATGTCCATGAATGTTAGACACGGATGACCTGACTCACCACGGCAGCAAACGCTCCCCAGTACCCCCGCACTTCCCAGATCTCGGCCGCGAGGGCAAACACACAGCCTTTCCTGCGTCCCGTGGTCTCGGGGCTGCTCTCTCACTCCTTGCCTTCATCCTGCACACTCTTTTGTACAGCACCGTGCAGATCTTCCAAGAAACTTCAGTAAGATTTACACGACTGTGGCACTACGTGCAGCTGGCCTCCTGACGCTGGCGACACGTGACGCTGGGGCCTACATCACAGGTTTTGCTTTGTACGAGGCAGTTTGTCCTTGAGACACCACTCACATGAGTGGAGCTACTGCTAGAGAAGAGTTTGGCTCCCAAAACCGTTTCAATCTGACCCACCGCTTGTAATGCTTCATACTATTGGATTTTCATGCCCCTTTAAATTAGGACTCTTCGTGATGTGCACAGAATGACCTTCAACTCTTACATGAATAAAGTTGAAAGGAAACGGCGGGTTTATTCACTGGAACAAGAAAACTGGAAGTGACCTGGAGGATCCTGCTGCTGTTGAGTGAAACATATAAAGCAGGCTTGTCCTGTCCTATCAAAATCAAAAGAGAATTCCAGCCCATTGCTTCCGCAAAGCAGCAACCCAGTTTATAATTGGCAAAGGAAAAGAAGGCTCCAGACAACAAACTGGAGGAAAAAATTACTCTGAAGCAAGACCACATTATTTCAAAAACAGTGACTCTGGTTTCAAGGTATTTTGTAGTACAAAAATCTCACCAAAACTTGACATGAATTAATTATTTTCACTGAACTGAAATAATTCTTTGGGTTTGTGACTTTATCTAGATGTCTTGTGCATTCTTCATTGCAAATATTGAATACGCTTTCACTTGTTCCCTGAGCGTACAACAAAAAATATTCCAATGGTAAGAGACAATTATTATTAGTCAGGAACTTGACCCAGCTTGTCTTTCCAAAGAAACAAAAGCTTTTCCTTTAACTTAAAGAAGAGCAGGGTGGCTCTGCAGCGAGGATGCCAGATCGTCTGTACTGAACACCGAGTTCTTCTGGTAGAAGGAGGAAGATGCTTCCAGGGAACAGAGCATCCTCCACATAAGTCAGCACGTAACAGCGTGTCGCTGTGATGCTGAAGCCCGAAAGTTAGTCTGTGGAGACTGAGTATCAGACCAGCAGGTAGATTTACTGAGGCAACCACCGAACACATGAAAGATCTTACTCTGAGCAGGGAAGAGCAAGGTGTAAAATACAGGTTGTGGTTCACTGTGAGAAATGTACACACCTACCTTTGAACCAGGTGGCGCAGTCAAGCCTAAAAACGCATACACTGCATTGTTCTCTCGAGCTTCAAAGAAAGCTTCGTAGTCCTTCGTCACGGCAGTCAGGGAAGGGGGTGGAAACAAAAGACAGAAGGATGAATCGTCAGAAATCATCGCAGCTCAGTTTGGCATGTTACCCAACCCGCACCTAGCAAGCTGCTTCCTGTGGCCGAATGCAAACTTCAGAGCATCACCACTGTTTAGCACTAAAACCATAGGAATTGTACTGTCTGAAAAGTGACAAGCTGGGAATTTCAGTATCTGTAGCAACAAGATGCTCCGGTGAGCTGCTTCCACCTTTCCCCGAGGGACAGCCTCCCCGGCAAGGCAGCTGTTGTCCCTGGTCCGGCACGGATGTCCTTTCTGCAGCAGCGGGCTGAGCCCACACCTTGTCATCGGCAACACTGACGTCCCCAGATGTCATGGCTAATTACGGGTTAGTAACGGCCACTGTGCAACTATGGACATTAACTCTTAAACCTGTTAAAAGTTAAACCTGTAAACTGAGAGTACACCCTTTCCCATCATGTTTGTCATTAATGATTAGTTTACACAAACGAAGGAAATCAGGTGGCACTCTCCACTGCACTCACAATGCATTGTGGTTGCTCTAAATATGCACACAGCTGTCTGCCAGGAAAATTGAAGGCAAAACCAATGAAATAATAAAAGAAATACCAATGTTTCCTTCTCTGCCCTTTTTTATATCTGAGGCGGACGGCAATGCTGTACAGAGCACAACGATGCAACTTAGCTGCCTGCTAGGTTGGGAAAGAGCAAGCAAAAAGCCCGCAGCGTGGCTCAGCAACAGCAGTTGCCAAACACCAACCAACCAAACCCAGAACGTTTGTGCAAGTCCACCACTGTCCGAGTTACCACATCCTTCCCTCACTCCGATTTCCAAACTCGGCACAAAGCCACCCTACGACTTTCCTTCTCTCCCTCTTCAAGAGCAGCAACAGTGCCAGCTCCTCCAGCTTTACTGGGGAATGTTCGGATGGCTGTGAAACCCCAGGCACGGCAGCAGCTCAGGGCAGGCTCAGTCTCGGGCTGAGGGCAGGGAGAGAGCTGCCATGAAGGGCACACTGCTCTGCATGCCTGCCCGCCTGGTAGGCGAAAGCCTAAGGAATAGCAACCGCTGTTGGAAACAGCGCGGTGTTCAGAGCAGGGCAGCCCTCAGCACTGGCTGTTACAGCTGGAATGGAAGAAAGGACAGGGAACGGAGGATTCAAACACCCTGAAGATCATGGATGTCAAACTATCGTACGTGTAGCATTCGGGTGCTAGCTTGATAAAACGGCGTACAATTATGCTAAATCCTCCCTGAAGCCCTTCTGTTGACAGTACTGGGGCTGCTGGATAACAAAGGGCTTGTTTATCTTGCTAGCGCATAGTCCGGCAGTCTGCTTCCTAGCATCTACCAGGAAAGGAATGCCTGTGACTAAGGAGCAGGGCTCATGCCAACTCGCAGAGCATCTACAGTTACAGCCTTTCTGCTGGGCACAGGCCAATAAAAGGCAATTTGCTCATTCCTCTGCCAGTTGCGCTGCATCAGATGAGACGAACAGGGAAGTTCATGCTTCAGATGGATCAGATAAAGAAACAAAGACGTTCAAGTCTGTGGACACAGAATTAACTTTTACCTTCCTGAAAGCTAAACTGTAGTAACTTGAATTCAGCTACGCAGATTAACCGAACTTCAAAAGTTCAAAGTCACATCAACCACAATTTTGGGTGTGAAATAAGCAAGAACTGGTCTGAAGTAGCTATATCCCTCTCCCCAAAATTACTGTATACAGAACGGTCATGGGTTGCAGTTGGGGATACTTCAGAAGCATCTCTGATAAGCAAGCATCCAGATGTAGGTGCATACTGCTGCTTCTCTTCCTGTCCCACAGCACTGCACAGTAAAGCCCTGTTCTGCTGCAACTCAGCAGAAACTGGGTGACATTTTACTAATAAAGGACAACTGCACAGCAGTGTGCTGAGGAGAAAGGTAATACTGTTGCAATTGACTGGTACAGAAATATTTGCCTCTGTTGTTTGTTTTTTTGTTTTTAAAAAGAGAGAACTGAACAGATCTGCAACTCTCCCTGACTAGCCCCTTCTTGGCTTTCAGCTGCAGACAACTCCTGATCCTTACTTTTGTCACTCCAAACCTACATTTTTCCATGTCACAACCACAGTCAGCAAAATTTTGAGAGCCAAATGGTACATGAGATCACTGTGGATATTGTTTAAAGTTCTGCTTCTATTACAAGCAAGAAAAAAATTCTGGCACATAGAGAATCATTTCTTTCAGTACCCACAGAATCGCCTCACAAAGGTCCAGAACTGGCAGGTTCTGACTTACAGACCTCACAGGTCAGGACCAGACTGCAAAATGACTTAGAAAGCAACACACAGCACCAGAGGAATGCACACTGTGAGCCCTTTTCAGAGGATATTAAGTTTTAAAAATAAAATTAACAGTTAATCTAATAATCATTCAAGCATGGCCTGCTGAGTAGAAGTGCTGCAGGGCAACCTACTTCTGATCAAGCATTAAAATAATTACAAGCAGGAACTGTATTTGAAATATGAGTTTTAATCTGTTGGAGGCACTGGAGTAAGTGGACCGCAACAGCCCTCATTTTGCGAGGGGTACGCAACAACTGATCCCAAGCAGGATCAGAAAACCGATTCACAGTCGTGGCAGACATCACGGCATCTGAGCACTTACTTTGGAGGACAAGCAGACTACAGAGCGATCTGGGACCCACACATATTGGCAAACGCCATGCAGACAGAACACATCTCTCAACTTGCTACAGAACTTACGGTTGACGCAACAGCGCCGGATTTCTGGGAAGGGTTAGTTCACAATCATGGTGAACATGACAATTAGAGAAAACCAAAAACCCCTAAACTTCTACAGTTTATAGTTTCCTTCATAAGAAGGGAAAAAAATACAGAGTAAAAAAAACCCATATCCACAGCGCAAGGTGGCGGTAAGCTCATTCCAGTAAGTAGCACAGTGATTTGAGAATCAGGAGGTCCAACACTAATCTCTCCTCTATAGTGAAACTGGAATATTCAAGTCAGAGGCCTGGGACGAGATGAGATGGAGACCCGGAGCCATTCCTTACCCCGAGGTACCGGCTGTCATTGAAGAGCCGGGGAGGCAAGGGGTTCCCGCTTGCTGGCCGGCTGTCTTCAGGCACGTTCTCTCGCATCCACTTCCGATTCTCCTCGTTGGCGGCGATATCCTTTTCCTCAAATTCAATTTTGTTGGCTTCCAAGAAACCTAACACATCTTGTTGCTGCTTTTTAATCTGTCACAAAAAAGGCAGGGGGGGAAGAAAGCAAACAAAATCAGTCAAACCATTTTTTTCTGCTGCCAGTTATGCAAGTCCAGGGTTCAATGCAGAAACAAGTGGGTGCAAAGCAGGTTGAAAATGGAAGCACTAAGAAAATTCCCAGAATAAAAAAGTATCTTCTGAAGGGTCAGATCAGAGTCTTGATTTGACTCCCACTTAACTGAACAGGCTCAGGTCTAAATTCACTGTCCCTGTACTCTCGCAAGACTTGCGAACCTTAAGGGTCTCCAACCAAAAGCAAAGGTGTGAGCAGCCCCGATGCAGAGGCTGTGCCGAGCAGGCCTTACCATTAATTCGGGGGAATGTTGCTTTTTCAGGTGCAGTGGCGTTTGCTGGAGGGGACATTTGAGGTACAACCTGCTTCCTTCGTGCCCCTGAAAGCACAGGCTGAACCCACCCTTCCTGGGTTCCAGCTTTTGCTGCGGGGACTTCCCGACAGAGAACTCATCAACAGTAAGATCCCTAAGCAATTCTGGCTCATGTTGCTTTGGACCAAAAAAAAACCCGTTTCTGCTCCGCTCCGGGTTTCAGCGGTGGCAGGTATAGTCTCTAGAGCCAGACCTGGCATCCCCCATCCTTGCTCCTCCCAAGGAGAAGTCTCAGGAGGCTGGACTGCACCGGCTGGATGAGATCCCACACCACATGCAGCCCGTCCTCTGCGCACTCACAGGGTACCCAAACGACGAGCAGGATCTGTGCCGCAGGCTGCACAGGCTTTTTACTGCAAAGGTGGTTTTTATTATGGCCACATATGAATTATTGACTTCCTGATACAGGGATGTTCTGCTTATGCTCTGTTCTTCCTCTGCATGACTTTACCACCATAAAGGAAATTATAACCATGCGCACCCTGGCAAACAATAAAAAATGAGATTTAATGGGAAATTTGTTCTCTTCAAATTATTCCCTTCACTACAAAACCAGTCCAAGGCCTGGCTTTAACCTAATTATCTCAGTGCAACAAAAGCAGCGCTTCATACAGATGTTGCACTGCTTCCAATTCAGGTCAGCCACCAGCTTCCCCGAGCAGCCTCTCCATATACGGAGATGGGAAAACAGGCAGCTCGGAGGTCAGGGCACAGCCAGCCGAGAGCCAAATATGGTGCCTGCACCCCGCCTCGCACAGCCCTGCGCCCACGGGCCACGGCGCTGGAGCGGGCTGGGAGCCAGAGGAGGGGCGCAAGGTTTTAGTGGAGGAAGAGTGCTGCCCTGAAAGGTGCGGTTTGGGAGAGCCTGATGTCTCCAAAGAGGAGATGGCCATGCCTTGGCAGTCTTCAAGCATCCATTGACGCGTTCTTCAGCACCTCCCATGGAGCCATCGCTGCTGGCTGCGTGACAATCCTGGATAGGGAACCGGTCCAGGTTAAACTGGACCTTGGGTGTGGTGGTTTGCTTTTCAAAAACCCGGATAGATAGATCCCCCTCCGCGTCTAGCTCAGTGTAGTGCAAAGGGACCAAGCCTGCTCTCCCGACCAAGGGACAACACGCCCCCAGCCCCAGCGGGGAAGCCGTCTGCCCAGGGCTGCACGCGCCAGCGTGATTCCTCCGAAGACGTCAGCAGAGGAACCACCCAACTCCACCAGCAAGCACCCTGGTACCCTTCAACAGAAGAATACTGCTGGGCATTAGCTAATTTGCCTCATGGCTAAAAATAAGTAAGTTAAAACCACCCCAAGGAAATAATTCATGTTACAGGCATATTACATTTCTCAGCAGACTCGAACCTACTGGTGAGAGATTTCTCTGCTTGCCTTTAGTAACACAGGTCACAGCAGGAGGGAACAGTCCAGGGAAGTTTTTCTCCACGTGCCATGCAGCTCAGACAAAGGGAATAAAAAGCGAGCACTTCCTTAACTCTTCTGTAGGACTAAAATAAGGGAAAGGTCTTTGTAATTGTAAACTCCTCTGTCAGTGGTCAGTACCTCAGACAACATACTGACCTGGGAATTAATGGAATTTTCCCCCTGACTAGTTACATTTTAATTAACCATTTCCCACCATTTGTAACTTGCAGATGCTTCTTCATAATAAAGGTGCTTCTTCAACATGAAGAAAATGCTCTGGCTACCCTATGTTGTCATTATTTCACATGGTGTACTTACACAGTTTCCCACCTAGACATATGCATGCAAAACATCTCTCTGGACACTGCCACGTTGCCTGTTTTGTTCTATTTTCACTCCTTCTCCCAGCTTCACGGAGCAAGGACAGTCTCTGGGTTGTTTTTTCAGCTACAGGTAGCACGACCGTGTCCCAAGTTCACAGCCACGGCTCCGAAGGGCTGTAACAGCAGAGAATCCTCTCTACTTGTTTATGAAGCGCTAGCAAAGCTGGAAGTGGTTTTTTTCCGCGCTAGAAAAGGCACTGTGCGGAACACAAGCGTGGCAGTTTGTCAAAATTGCCTTTGAGCACGGACGGGCTGAGGGCGGCTCAGAGACCAAATTCCCTACAGAACTGTAATGAACAGTAAGGCGCTGGTGTTGATGCGTCAGTAGCATCAGTCAGAAACTCTGGTTATCCGGCCAAAGCAAAAAGCAAGGTGGAAGATTAAGAGGTGATGTCTTCCTCCGGGCTCCTCAGACGAGTCGTCCAACCCCAGCGACGAGCGCTTACACCAGAGCATTAAATATCCAGAGAAAGACGGCACCGAGCTGCCAGATCGCATCACTGTATGGGATTTTATTTAGAAAACTTCTATTAATCTCAGGCAGTAGAATACCACTGAGAGGGAAGTGCTGAAAATAGAGCAAGAGACGTCTGGCTGCTGCTTCAGGGTGTTTTGTCTTACTCGAAAGGGCATATGCACTCCCCAGGACAAGAGCCTGGAGGATGGTTCCTGCTGCCCATGTTTGGGAAGGAGCGAGGAGCCCTTCTTCAGGATGCGCCTGTCAACATGCAGCACTCGCTTCCCAAAAAATCCTCTCCCAGTTGCCTAACCGGGCATGGACACCAGCCAGTGTCTTTCCAGATACCGCACCTCATCCTACACAAACAACTGTCACATCTAGAGCTCTTCTGGCCGGTTCGCTGCAGCCAACGCAGTTTGCAAACACGAAAATCCTTGTTTATACCGAGTGCTCCTGACAGATTTTGCCGGGCAGAGAGCACCCGTGGAGAGCCGGGAACGTGCGTGCAGTCAGTGCAGGAGCTGGGGAGCCGAGAACAACGGCACCGAGGCAGGGTCCCGAGGCTGGGGCCCAGCACTGGTGAGGCAGGACTTGTGAACAGACAAACACACACGAACAGAGAAATCAGGGACAGGGATGGGTAGACAACTGTAAGGAAGAAAAGAGGTTGCGTGCAGGACCAGATGGTAATGAGCCAAACAAATGGATGGAGATGGGGGGTGGGAAATTACTCAGCTAAAATGACTCAGGTGGGTGGAAACATTATGCTTTTTTGCTGACATTCCTCAGATAATGGTGAAAGGAAACACAACCAAATGAATCTATTTTTCACCTTGTTTTGGCTTTCAATAGCCATTCTGTAGACAGAAATAGCTTTATGTCGAGTTACTGGTGGTGAAGTCTCACCAGCAAGCTGTGATCTTCGGCACGCAAAATCTGCACGAGCAACATCAGAAGCTGATGCTTCCAGCGGGCTATTGTTTTTCAAGATATCTTTGTGCATGAATATCCTCCTCCTTTCCAGTTACAAGCCAATCACGGAACATCAAGCTTCCAAGAGCATGTGACAGAGTAATATTATGAAAGCGAGTAGGTCAGAATGATGAACAAGTGTTGTCCCTCACACCAGGAGATAATTTACTGTTCTCAGAGGTAACGCCCATCAGTGGACGATGTCAGTAAGGCAAGAGAAACCATGCCAAAGCCGCCAAGAGTAGAGATGGGCAATGTTTGCCAACACATCGCAGTCCATCAAAAATGGAGCTTTAACCCCAAAGTGGGCAGAAAACTTTCTAGAAAATGCTGCAACAGTGTAGACTCAGTATTTTTTTTTCCTCATCCAAATCTTTACCTACTGGGGAAACACACAAACAAGCAACCCACCTAAAAGGTACTAAAGAGAGAGGAGGCAGAGGCAATGCTGCAGGACCGTGGTTCAGCAAGCAGGCAATACGCCATCCCCAGCTCTGGCCGGGTCTGTAAACTGGCTGTCCACGAGCCAGCCTCTCCTAGCACTACCCTGCTGCAAAGAAACAGTTGTTTTAAATGCTTTATGGAAACACACTTCAAAGAAGTTTCTATCTTATTTGGTATACACAGGCATACACGTACAAAAGAATAGTCTAGTTTACGCTGCTGTGGCCAAGATGGGTTGTTTTTCGGGGTTTTTTCAAGTCTTGTTATTTTTTCAGTTTATAAATAAATTCCTTGTTGGACAATAGACGACATGTTTTGGAGACCTATTTATGGACCCTCGTAACTTTACAGTTGGAGTGCTGCTGTTTGGATCACACAACAAAGTTTTCCATGCTGACAGCGTGGCTGCAGCTCTGCCGTTCTGGCATTTGCCATGGGGCGTTCTCTGCCATTTCTGTGGGTCCTGAGGCCTGACCTCCATGCAGGGAAAAAATCACAGGTTTTATCCTTTTTCCCCCAAAGATGTGATTAAATGGCACATACATTGTTGTGAGGCCTTAACTTTAAAGAGAGTTCCTGTGACATTCCCAGCCATGGCTCTCCCATCGCTGACAGCATCCA
>NW_010247449.1:0-20192 GCF_000690775.1 Eurypyga helias | reverse complement strand
CTGACCTGCCTCTCCCACCCTCCCAGCTGAGAGGCAACACCAGGACAGGAGAGAAGTCACACCTTACAGCACATCTACACCTCCCACACTTCTTAATTTAGTTGAGAAAATCAGCTCTGAAAGGCTTTTTACCATTTTTTGCAAGGGCCTGTAGTGACAGGACAAGGGGTCGTTGAAAGTGGGGAGGTACTGGGACAGGTTGCCCAGAGAAGCTGTGGATGCCCCATCCCTGGAAGTGTCCAAGGCCAGGCTGGATGAGGCTTGGAGCAACCTGGTCTAGTGGAAGGTGTCCCTGCCCATGGCAGGGGGGTTGGAACTAGATGGGCCTTAAGGTCTCTTTCAACCCAAACCATTCTATGATTCTGTGATCTTCAATTCCAGCCTTCTGGGTTCTAGACAAGGAAAAGGAACTGTATCTTTAAAGTGGTTGCATTTTAAGCCACGGATGATTTTAAACAAGCGGTTCCATCGTTAGGGAGGCAATTCTTTAAATCACATGGGATATTTGCTTTGTACAGAATAGTGGAAAAGGTCAAATCCCCACATTTGTAGCCAGATCTGTAACCATCAGTTCTCCAACTGGTTCTGTACCTTTTGAAGATTGCTAAGCTCAAATTTAAACAGCGAACAGGCAAAGCACAGCATAAGACACCTTCAGCTAACCCCGGTGGCAGCCAGCAGCACTGTGCTTTTGCTCACTGCTGCCAAGGTGAACATACCCAGAAAGTGGTTTTCTTTGGACGGCGCAGGGCAGCACAAGGAATGCTGTGCTGCTGCCAAGACAAATTAACTCGCCGCAGGGCATCCCGCAGGTCGAGCTGCCCCAGCCCACACCCACCGTGCCTCCTAAGCCCCAGCAAGAAAGCAAACTGGCCAGCTAAGAACACCAGCCGGGCAGTGGTCCTGCCCCTGGGGCTGGTGCCGGGGCACTGCTACGCACCCCAGAGCACCAGCTAGCAAAGCAAAGAGAAATAAAGCTAAATATGTCCACTGGCAGCAGTGTTTATTCTGGATGTTCCGGGGTCAGTGACTTTAGGACGTGACCACCCCTGCTGCTGGGCTGGCTAACACTACAGCGATCTGCAGCCACTTTCTGGGATTTATAAAAGGAAGTTGGTTGTCTTTTTTGGTTTTACATTTCTCATCCCATTTCTATGACTATAATGCCTTTCTCATGTGAGCTGCTAGTGCAGAAGTCAATACTTGCAGATAAGCCGCGAAACACTTACTTTGCCTCCCAGTACAACGTACTTTGTAGGAGTTAAACAGCACGGCACCTCAGTTAGGCATTTACACGTCACCATTCCTGACAGCCCCCCTAAGCTTGTCCTCCATCCCCAGGACACCACAGCAGGATGCTCAGAAAACACCTCTGAGTAGGCTTGGTCCTGGCCTCCATCAGTTTTCTCTGGTTTTACTGTAATATTCACAGAGCCACTTCTTTGTATAAAATGTTTTTGTTGGTTTCATTCATCTGGATAAACCAGACTTGCCCCCACCATCCCCACATTAGCTTAAAATTCAGAGGGGCCAGTTCTGGTGGTGCTGGTGGCCACCACCCACCGTAAATGGTAGTGGGACACTTGCAGGCACCCACAGCAGTGACCTGCTCCCCCAGAGCTTTGCAGGACATCTCCGAGGCGTCTCCCAGCAATTCGTGCTTCACTCTTACTTCTCTCTGCCTGGTAGAACGTCTACCTATTTTTAGGTCTGGGCAATTATCATCACAGAACTCAAACCACTTCTTTGTTCGGTCTATTTTAAGCTGAGCCTTAAAAGCCGTAATGTCATCATTCTCTCTCCCAGCGCTTGGTTTCTGGTCTGTAAGGAATGAGATTGAGGACAAATACAGTAAAACCACCTTGAACTTAAGTGACCTAAATCACACACAGAAGGCTAGAAAAGCTCACGCTGTATTTGTGCTGCCTTTTTGCAGAAATTAGGCAGTGACCAGATGTGCTCCACATGCACTTACTCTCTCCCTCCAGGGCCCTTTGGGAAAGCCCATGGCGTATCACCATGTCTCCGGCATAGCTGCTACAGCAACCCTCTCTTGATGTGGTTTGCCCCAACAGCTTAGAAGGCGTTTATGTGGTCAGGGTTCTCACCACGGGGCACTCACCGACCCCGGGCTGCATTAGCACACATGCCAGCTTGAGACTCAGGGCAGGAGGGAATGGGCTGTGGCGCACAGCGAGAGCAGCCACCTGATTCCCGTTTCTCATGTCTGGGTCTGGAAGACACTTTTTAAAAGCAGGAAGAAGCCCTGGGGTGGAAAGGATGCAGAAGAACCACCGTTCAAGAGAAAGGGGAAAAATACAGGCTACGGCAAGTTTTTGCAACCCAACCTGGAGGTTGCATCACGTCCAGATGCACGTGGTCTGCCTGCAGCGGGGCATTTTCCAGGCATAAGGTACCACACCACACACCAGGTTTTGCAGCTCATGCCAAGAATATAGCTAGAACAAAGGACAAAGTCTGTACTTCTTCCCAAAACAAGACCAACACTTGCTCCAGAAACTGCAGAAAGTTACATAAATGGAAAAGCTGATTCATGAGAACAAAAAGAAAAGCTTCTCTATGGATTATAATGCCACTGTAAGTGCACTCATTCACTAACCCACGGCCTAAAAACTTGTTAAATTCCACACCAGCAAAACCCAAGTCAAACGAACCAAGTGCATTCAACAAGTTTTCTCCTAACAGAAGAACCAAACACAGACGTTAATGCACCTCTGTGTACAAACGTCCTGGGGATCAGGATTCTCAAGGAGCCCACGGCTCTTACGGACCCACCTCCCACTCACTTTCATTTACTCTTTGACCCACTGCACAGAGAATAAAATTCCCAGTGGGAGTGTGGCTTTTAGTCCCCTTAGCCTGCTTTGGAAAGTTCAGCCAGTAACACAGGTCTGGCTCCTCTGTTTGGCACAGCCCAGTAAAGCTGCCTGCTGAGCAGGTTCCTAAGTGCTGGGTCGCTGACTTCCTACTGAAGTTCAAGGAATCTGGTCAGAAAAAATAAACTCTGTCGCTCAGGAAAGAATAAAGTAATATAATCATTATTTGGAAGGTACTAATTTAGAAAACTAATCTCAGCGTAATTCTGTTCAGAAGCACAGGAGTACACTACAGACAGGATCTCACGCGTTCACTTACGCTGTGAAACAGCACCCAGAGCTGAAGCAACCCAGGCAGGCAGGCTCACCGTTTCTGAAAGGCTGCTGAGCTGCTCGCTCCTTCATCCCGGCCAGCGCTCAGCACCCAGCTGGACGGTGCCTTTGCACTGTGCGTATGTGGACCGTGCACGCGCGCCTCTGCCTGAACGGTGGGACGGCACACGCTGCGCGTGCTCAAGGCAAGGCCTCTTCTGCCCCGTGAAGTATGATACACGGCTAGGGAAGGTCATGGTGTAAATACCACTAATGCCTGGTTTCCATCAGCCCTGGCTGCACACGGGACAGCAGCACTTCCCAAGAGGGCTTGCTTACCCAGGGGAGATCCCGGTGAGCGCTCAGTGTCCCGCTTCAGGCGGGGGGTACATACAGTGCTGTGAACAGCGTGCAGCGCCAGCTGAACGGAAAGCCACTGCTCAGGATTCCACAAGCTCCTTACAGCTGCACTGCGTGGTGATTTGGGGTGTGTGTCACTTGGTAGCTACAAAAGTAGACATCTGCTACCACAACCCAAGGCTGGAGTGCGTTAAGCAACCCCTTAATCCTGTTGTGGGCACAATCACACAGACAGTTGACAAGCAAGTCTGTAAGAAGTTCACCTTTGTTAGTGATGCATGACATCATCAGTCAAAAGTACTCGGACTCAAACGGTGTCAATTCTTTCATTTAAACGTACGCAGGATTCGAGTTTAAGGCTGCAGCGGGATTTCTGAACATCGCTAGTTTTGTCAGACGTGCAACGCAGCCAACTCCACCGAAGCTCTGTTACAGTCAAATTCTAGTAAGAAAGACATTAAAGGCCATAAATAGGTCAGAACTGACTTGCTGCTTCGCATCCAGGGTCTGTGTAGCTACTTCCCTACAGCAGTGGCCAAAAGCAGATTCCTTGACCCATTAGTCAAGTGTGAGGACAAGCAACATTTCCTTATTTATATCTTCTCAGCTTCTGGCAAACAGCCATAGCAGCACCACCTAATGAAGGCTTGATTACTTTTTAATGTGTTTTAAGTTTACTTTCCAGGAAGGCACCTTAAGGATCAATGTATTATCACAGCTTAAGTCAAATTCTGCTCTTAACAAATCACATCCAAGCACTGGGAGAGCAGGGGGGAGTGAATCCATTCATCCTTTTATACCTGCTTGTCAAGGACTATCGTGGCGCTACCCAGTTTCTAACACAGCACATCTTACCATCTCAGGGCAATGTGTAAAAGTACCATTTAATAAACTTCAGGCTGTGTTCCAGTACATGAAAACGCTTCTGTCAGCTGAAAACCCACCCCTCCATGTCCTACTCAAGCCACCAAAATCACAAGCAAATCTTTCTCTGGAAAAGGAGGGTGACACTGCACTGTCCTTCAACCCTCTTCCTTACTGGCCACTCCCCAGTTTGTTCTTTTCAGTTACTCCTTCAGCAGCTCCTGAACTGCCAAGGCCCCCGTACCACATGGGCAGCATCCTGCTTGTTTTCCCTGAGCATCCAGCTCAGCTGCAAGCCTACCAGCCATATGGACACGACTCACAAGTGTTCTGGGTGGCTGTGCAGATCAGATGCAGCATGTCTTCAGCCAGGGTATCTGTGTCCTCACCAGGAAAAGAACCTAAACATCACTCTGCTGTCTGCTTTAGATGCTTTTAGAAATTCTGTAAAGTGCATAAGGAGTCACTATTGCCAAATCAAAGTTACGCAGCAGTCAGGATGCCAACGCTCTTCTCCACAGCAGCCACTGCCTGTTTAAAAGGCTTAGAAGCACAGAAGTAGTACAAAACATTATTTCCAAGTTTTATCACAAGTATGGATGAACTCATTGTGCTACAATAAACAGGCATGTGACTTGTGTTTCGCTTTTTTCAAGTGGCTCCTCAGCTGTAAACACAGAGCTCATCCTGGAGGATGGAGCTACATGGCTAAAACTGAGAACTCCAACACAAGGGAATTATTTTACTGTTGTGATCTGGTTCAAATAACCAAAGATCCTCACTCCATGTGGGCTCATCTTTGCTCTACATTTATAATCATCGTGCCCAACACACCGACTGACGCTGGCAATTGGGTTACTAATTGTTGTGGAAAAAAGAACCACTGCACCCTACATAATTCAAAAGTTATCTGTTTCTAAATGCAAGGAAAGAAATTAAGGACCTCTGTGTAGCCCACATCACGGTTCTTGGCAACCTGGATTTACTAACCCTGAGCCACTAACCCCGATAGAATCTCCTTCTGTCATCAGCCACAAAGTAGAGGTGTTTGCTGATGAGATGGCAGCAAGGCTTTTCACACTCGGTATTTCTGCACACAGGAAACACCAGATCCCCAGCAGCTGGGCAAGGGAGGAGTTAAAACCCAACAAGCCTCAAGATGGGGCTGGCAGCACCAGGGCTGTTACTAGAAGAAGCACCAAACCTTGCTAAGCGCATGCTTTTGTAGGCAGCCGAACAGCTTGAACACAGGGAATGCAAATGAAGCTTCCAACTGCTGAACACGGGGCGAAGTGTTCCAGACCCAGAGAGGTGTCAGACACTTGTCCTCTCAAAAGGAAGGATCTGCACTTGGGTTTAGAACAGGGGGGATGCCTGACTGCTGCCTAACTGCTCAGGCTGGGCTGCAGGCCCCGCGGTCCTGGGAGGAGTGAGAGCAGCAGGATTCTCCCCTCCCTCCACGTGATTTCTGCAAACAGCCCCACCAGGAGCCCTGTTTGACTAAGGCTGAACTTTGCACCTGAAGCAGCCTTGTGTCTCTGGGTCCTGGCTGGCAGCAGCCTGAAAATCAGACACCCACACCTCTCAGTCATCAAAAACCTGCCCATCCTTCCACTGGGGCTCTGCCCAACGCGCTCCCAGACCTCACCTCCTCCAGCACCGGGTCCGGGGATGGTTATCCAGGAGGCACGGGTGGTGAAGCATGGCTTGCTGCTGGGACCCGATACATTCAACCTCCATAAATTCAGGTCACGGAAAGAGACCGTCTCCTTGAACTCCAAAGGCTTGTCTCTGTGCACGCATCTGCCCCTTCCTGCACCAGCATATGCCATGGGGTGGCTACATGGAGGTCTAAGCAACCGCTCTCCCAGCAGCAATTCCCATGGAAAGCATGTATGTAACCGTGGTCTCAGGCCATTCCCATCTCAGGCCTTTGCTTCATTCAGCAACAGAAAGGATTTAAAAGTGCAAATATTCAGATATCAGAATATTTTCTGGTTGCTTTTGACCAGACTATTGAAGTTAGCCAAAATAAACGTATCTTGCAAAAATCAAGCTTCCAGACCGAAGCCTCCCCTGATCTTGCTTTAGAGGAGAATGTAAAGAAATGCTGATGTATTGCAAAGCCACAGCTTTAACCACGTGCGCTGACGCCGTCCACGAACCACCGCAGCACCCGCGCTTGTCATAATCAAAAGGAAAACACCACTATTACAGTGCAAGATAAATTCACCCTTGGCAATTTTCTAAGTCAGTTTTGTGACATTTGACTTTTATAAGCCTGAAAACTGTTCGTCTGGTCCAAAACCAACGGAGAGACAGCTTCCTACTGTGGGAATACAGGCTCCATTATCTCGGTTATCCATTAACAAAGCATAAGCAGCAGCAGAATATGAACTCCTCATTTATTACGCAGAGTGGTTTTCTGCAGCAGACTTGGAGCTTGGCAGGCTCTATTTCCCTGGACGTCTAACGTGCGCCTAGTCACGGCATCCAAACCCTCTGCAGGGTTAAATAAAACCAAACACATCTGTTCCTCCCAAAACCCAGTTTATACTAAGGTAACTCCTGACTATCACAAACATGAGAGCAGCAGGAAAAGCAGACAGAGGAACCAAATGCACACTGCATTGTTCTGCAGCAAACACCAGGCTTCCAAGACTACCCAGCGAAGGGAGCACAAACCCCAGCACCTGCTTGACAAAAACTGACCCAGGGTCTGGAATGAACTCCAGCCAGAACATCTCCAGTGACTCCACTATCTGAGCAAGGCTTAAGGTTAGCAGGAAAGCAGAAATCCAACAAACCTGTTGTCACAGCTGCTGAATTTTCACAGAATTATAGACTCTCAGAATGGTTTGGGTTGGAAGGGACCCTAAAGACCATCTAGTTCCAACCCCCCTGCCAAGGGCAGGGACACCTTCCACTAGACCAGGTTGCTCCAAGCCTCATCCAGCCTGGCCTTGGACACTTCCAGGGCTGGGGCATCCACAGCTTCTCTGGGCAACCTGTCCCAGTGCCTCCCCACCCTCTCCAGGAAGAATTTTTTCCTGATATCTAATCTAAACCTCCCCACTTTCATTTTAACCCCATTACCCCTTGTCCTGTCACTACAGGCCCTTGTAAAAAGCCCCCCCCAGCTTCCTTGTAGCCCCTTCAGGCACTGGAAGGTGCTATAAGGTCTCCCTGGAGCCTTCTCTTCTCCAGGCTGAACACCCCCAACTCTCTCAGCCTGTCCCCATAGCAGAGGGGCTCCAGCCCTCGGAGCATCTTCGTGGCCTCCTCTGGACTCGAGGGCCAGATAAATTTTCCCTCATTAATCATTACTGACGCTCACGGAGTTAGTTGCCTGGCACAAGTCAGGCACAACAGCAGAGAACTGCAAGCTTCGTGAAGCAGCTTCATGTCCCCTTTTCCAGGCAGTGCCAGCCGGGTTAGCCACAAGTGAAGGTGAAGTTGTTTGTGCTCCCCCTCCCCTGCAGCCCTGGGATGCTCAATGGGCAACTGGGAGAGGACCTGAGAAGAGGGCAGCCTCCAGCAACAGCCTCTTCTCCAGGCACGACTGTTCAGTGTATTGCTGGTGTCCCTACAGCCTCAGCATCTCGCCTTCGTCTCTCTGCTGAACTCTCTTACCTGAGGCACAAAAGAGACTTGTGAAACAGGACCTTTTGCTATGTGGGAGAAAAAGTTCTTAAGTCTAAGCTACCTCTGTCACAGACTCCTTGAACAATTCTGAGTGCAACCTTCACCTCTCAGAGCTTTCTTTCCTAAGCTGTTAGTTGGCAAGAATATACATTTTTTTCAAATCACTGCTTATTTACTTTGTTATTTGGGTTAGGAATCATTTCTGGCTGTTCCTACAAACAGCATCAAATACACTGCAGCCCACTCTTTCAGACAGGCTTTCCATACTGACTATAACATAATTTAACACACAATGTTTATCTCCAACAAGATAATCGGGCTCAGATCGCATGACATACAGAAAACTCTCTGGAATGTGACATATTCCTGTATATTCAAAAGTTCTCAACGTGGCTGAGAAAATCAGGGGAAAAGGCACTGAGGGTGCCACTGAAAACCTGACTACTTGCTATAGAAACTTTAAAAAGGGCTTTAATCCTTAAAGTCTGGACTACAGAACCATTGCTGGTTTTTTCAGCCAGTCTCTGAAAGCCAGAAGAACTCGTCCCCTTTATCTTCATGTCCAGAGGGCTCCAGGACAGGTCTTAGCAGTCCGTGTAAGACTGGCAGCAACTACACCCTATGAAAACTGGTGGCTGCCCTGTTACACCAGTTAAAACAGCACAGGTCCCACCTCGTTCCCCCCCGCAACCCCCACGCTCTGCTTGCGGGGGCAGGCCGAGATCAACGCGCACCAGACGGCGAGGGCTGCAGTCTGGGGGTTACCCAAACAGCTGCTGCCGTAACTGGTTTTCAGCACCTGGGGATTTATGCTGGCCATGAGGAGCCCTGGATGGCAAAGAGAGTAAAGAGAAAAGCCATTTTTGTTCTGTTTGTCTGGTGAGAGCTGAGCTCTGGTTAGACAAGGAGCTAAGCACAAGGACTGCAGGAGGCTCCCATGGTCTGCAATAAACAGAAGGTTTATTCCCTGTACAGTTTAGCACACGGAGAGACTAAATGAACTGACAAGACTAAAAGTTTACAGCATTAATTGTTGTTTCACTGCCTTTATACTGCCAAGCATTTATCATCTTGAAATAAAAAACTACTTTAAAAACATAAAATGACCCCAGGGTTCCTATGCTAAACCCAGGTGCTTCTGTATTACTTTCTATAGCCAAAGAACTCTAACACAGACGTTATTTAGAAAAAAAGAGTAATTTGGATGACCACTCTTCTAAGACTAAACCAAATAATTTTTTTCAAGAGAATAAAGCTTTTTTTCCTGAGCTAAAATACCTAAATACCATAATACAAAGGAAGAGGCGATTAAGAGAAAAGCTGTGGGTTAAATACAAGTTTTCCTCCTCTTTCCAAAGAGACCAGCTGTACTGAGACAGAAGAGCAGGTCAGCAGCCACACCACAGCATCCCCCAGACAAAAGACTGAGCAAGCAATAGTCTGCACTGGCATCAGCTTTCTGGGGGTTAATTTGCCTGGGTGAGGTTTCAAGGGCGCATCATCCTGGGGGCCCTAGATCCCCTCTTTATTGTAGTAGGAGCTTGGACAAAACATTGTAACTTCAGACACTGTGTCTTTAAGGGGTGGGGAGAGGGAGATAAATAGAAACCTCACAAGAAGCAGCCACACTGCAGTTTCTAACTCTTCTGGTAGCTGAAGCAATGCAGGAGTTGGCCAACTTGTGCTTGCAGTAGCCAGAAGGCCAGCGCCTGGGGGGCTGCTGTCAAGAGGACTTTTCAGGAGACATCCTGAAGCCACTCTTCATGGGAATTAAAAACCAAAAAGGGAGCACTTTCCAACACAGGAAGGTCTTTCCATCAACGAGCTGTTCTCACCCACGGCACCACTGCAGCCTGAAGGGAAGTGCCACCTTCCACCCCAGCCCACGGGCAGTGGTCCGGCTGCTGCCCACGCCCCGGTGGAAGGCACGGCCACCAGCAGAGCCATGACCTGGAGGCCACTTTGCAAGCCCCCACTGTCTGTTCTGAGGTTTTTAGATCACTCTTGTCACCATGGTATCTTTTTTTGTTGTTGTTGTTTTTTTTTTAAACCACAAGCTTCCTTCTGCCTCCATGCAAGTTCGCATCTGCATACCACGACCAGAAACTAAGACACGTACACATTGCATTTTAGTTTTTAAAAGATTATGTCCCCCAGCTGTTTATTTGCTGTAGGATGGAGTTCTCCAGGCCTGGGCGAGCAGCCAAAATAGCTTCATTCCCCTGATATTCTTAAGTCTCAGCCTACTGCTCGAGGGCTAGCAGTGTGAGGTGATGGCTATCCTAACGCTTTCCAAGCTGCTAATTTTGGTCCCAAATCATTATATGGAAGATGTAGTTGTCTGTCCAGCTGCTCCTCAGTTTATACAGGTGTAGATTCCTGGAAGGAACATTCCCCAAGACAGCTTTACAGATCTGTAGGACACTGATCTTTTCACAGCATGCACGCCTCAAACCACAATCCTTTACAGGCGAAACGGAGGCTCTCACGAGCCTCCCGGTACATTTGAATGTGATGAAAGGAAACAAATTTAGAAAAAGATTGCTGAGGTACAGAGGTTTCATGGACTCAGCCACCAGAACCATGAGGCTTGCTTATCTGCCTTAGAGGGTGGAAAGGAATTTCCAGTTCTTAATCAGGATTATCAGGTCACCAACAAGTAACTTTGCAAACCTGCCCCTTTTTATCTTTTTATTTCTACTCACATGTATTGTCTTTCCTGCCTAGGGGAAAATAATAAAACCCTACATCTAATACCTATTAAAAAAGCTTCAGTTGACCTTCATTTCCATCCATGTCCACCGAGAAAGTTTTGGGATATATTTGTAATTCCTACACTGAGCTGTTCTGCTGCTCTCCCATTGTGCCAGTTGCTCTGCAGCTGCTGGCTGAGCACATTTGCAACACGTGCACAGGAACGATCTTGGATAAGCGGCACTAAGTATTTCCCAAGGAGTAAAATCTTGTCCTGCTGCAGTCCATGGCAAAACTCCCAGTGATATTAGCACAACCAAAGGTTGATCCCATGAGGTGAATACAAGATGTGCTGTTTAAACCTGCCTGGAAACTACCACTGTCATAAAAACGTGGATTTATGTGAGAACTACCACTGTTTTCCCCAGAGGCTGCCTGGTTTCTGTTTAGTTTGGGCTCTCCCAGTTTGTTCTGACCTATGCCTAAGGCAGGAGGGGCTTCTGATACACCTATCTTACTGCCTAGTTCTGACCATGACAGATTTCGGCATCTGCTGTTCATGCTGCAGCATCACGTCGGTTTTGCAATGACCTGCTGTCCGTGTCGTCAAACACCAAAGTTTCCTAGGTAAGAAATGCTGAGACTGTGACCGGCGACAAGACGCACGAAGAACAGCCACGTTCACTCATTCGCATCTCCCTGTCTGCCCAAGCACCCAGGAAAACAGCGATACTCCAGCTTTGACTAATGGAAGCCTTTGCCCGGTCACACCAGAGTCCGATGTTCAACTCAAGCCTTGGATAGGCTGTGTATCACCCGGCAGAGCTCGCGTCACGCTGACTCCCCCAGTTACTAACCCCCCAGCCCCGACCTGGATCCCACGGTGCATTGCATTATATGCAAAACAGAGGATCTAAGGGCAAGTCTTCCCCATGCAAAGTCTTACCCAACGTCCAGACCTTCAGAATTCAGTGTTTATCTCTCAACAGAGAGTTTGGAGCCTGCCAGCAGCTATTGCATAACAAACAGCTTCATACAACATTCCTTACAGCCTTGTCCTCCGCGCCTGAACTGAACCGCAGTTGTTCAGAAGGAAACCAAAAGGAGAATTATTATCAACTTCTGCTTTCTGCCGCCCCTCCTGTTTCTACAATACAGGGGACAATTAGTGAAAAGTTCCTCTCATACCTACCAGTTTTTCACAGGATCTCAGAGTTTGCAAAGCAGAGAGGTAAGATTTCAGTCTCATTGGTACGTCTGAATATAAAACAGACACAGAACCTGTTTACATTTCAGAGGAAATTTCTAGTTACACCTAAATGCCCAGAGCCTTCTAATACTTTTACAATTGCAGGTGTTTGTAATAGCCACCGAATTAAAACCAAACCAGCACATCCCAAAATCACACATACATTCTTTCCCACTAAACATTTTTCCTGGACAACATGCTCTTCAATTTTTCAATGCAAACTGTTCACCTGAGTTTGGGAGCAGAGCCAATTTCATCCAAGAACAGAACAGCAGCTTTATTGGGTTAGATTCAACACCTGTCTACCCCAATATCCTGTCTCCACTGGCCACAGATCCCGAGGAAGAACATGCCAACAGATTGAGCACAGACTCACATTATACCTTCCCAGACTCCAGTAATCCTCAGGTTTGAGTCAGAGGTGTAGTAATTATGTTTAATAGCCCTTAATAGACTTTACCCTTTAATTTGTCTCACTGCTTCCCGAGTCCATGCATTTTTTTGCCATACACAGTGATCTCTGGCAGCGAATCTCTCCATTAAATTACATGTTGTGAAAGAACTTCATTTGTTCAGAACCTGCCACTGTTAGCCTCGCTTGCTCTGCCCAGCTGCTGTATTAGGAAAAGTTATGATTAATCACTTCCTAGTTGTTCTCCCATGCTTGACATGATTTTACCACTTTTCATACTTTTTCAGATCCTTCTTCCTTGACTGCGGAAATCCACCTTAACGTGTTGTTCCTCTTACAGTGATCACCTCACCCTACTTATTGTCTCTTCTCACTGTTTATATCGTTTAAAGACAGCAGTTCCACTCTGTTACAGGCACAGACCCACCACAGATTTATACAGTGGTTCTGGGTTTATTTCCCTCTGCTCTCTCCCACTCTAAAATTCCTGACATTTTGGTTGCTTTTTATGACCACTAATGTGACATTTTTGCAGTTACCCAGCACAGCTCCAAGACCTCTCCGCTAACAGTATCAGCTTAAACCTCAGTCTTGCAGAGGACAGTGATTCCTAGCTGGGACAGCCCCAGCAGGCTGCTCTCCCACTGGGCAACCTCCCTTCACCAACAGCCTTGGCACCTCACTTTCCCCAGGTTGCTTAGGGTACAGCACAGACCTCTGCAGGATCTCCTGTGAACTTCTGCATATTGCAAGAGCTGCCTATATATTCCAAAGTTTTGATTGCTATCTGGTTTATGTAACTGGTGTGTAATCAATTATAAGACAAAAAGGATCCTCTTGTACCACATCAGCTTAGTTTCTTCTTATGGGCTGGTTTGAAGATTTTTAACAAGGCCAAAGCTTGTCCAAAACTTTCTGGAAGCCAGCCCAGGGATTCAGTATTAAGGGACCACCCTTGTGCTGCTCCAGGTAACTTTGCTTCTCCAACAGTGTATTGATTCTTCCCCCAGTTCCATTTCTGTCCATGTGCTGCCGGGGAAGAACGTAACACAATAACACCAGTCTGTCCAGCACAGGAAGACAGCTTCTAGCTGCCAGATTTCCCTGCGATCCGTTTTTAAACCACTGCTGCCCCTGGCTCCTTTCTTCCCACCACAGCAATTCAAACAATAGGTCTCTTGACAGGTAATGGGTAAAATTTTACGCTTGAGCACCTTTATACTTTGAAGCGAGGCAGTATTCAGAGGTGGGAATAGAGCCCCAGGAAAACTAAACTTCAGAGAACTAATGAAAGAAAAGAACACATGCACTCCTCACAGGGGAAACTGAGCCCAACAGGAAGACGCTGTAAGTCAGGATGTGAAGACTGCTTCAGCTGTAGGCAGACAGCATTAACTCTAATCAGTCCTCAGTTTGATGTGAACTCTTCACATTTTTTTCTGGTGGCTTAAATCTCAGTCTCACTTTACTGCCTTACAATTTTCAGAGAAGAGGCCATAACAGTCAGTTGGAGGTGCTGCCCCGGAAAGGACGTGCTGTCCTGGACACATGGTTTTTTCCAGGACAAATAATAATAGGTGTTACAATTAAAACTCTTTCAGGCTCGATTAAATCTCTGACCAACTAAAGTATTTTAAATTTAATCCTAAACTGAAGGTCTCCCTGTATCTTCGTCTTCAAGTAAAAACATTCTTGAACAGCATAATATTGATATAAGTTGTGGACTTGGTTCAGGTTTCCAGATCACTCATTAGTGCCAGGAGCCGAGATGAGCGGTTCCAGGGCAGCAGCTCCATAGATGGGGAGCAGGAGGAACAGCTACATATGGCAGAGCTCATCTATCTCTGGCTACAACAGTGACACATCCTTAGCTCTTCTTTTTATCGTATAGGGGAATCTGTTTTGAGCTTGAACAGCTGAAACCTATCAATGTTTGTTTAGTTCCATTTGTCTCCTCTCTCCCCAATTCCTCCTTCCGGGAGGAATAACCTTGCAGAGACTCTTGTTTTTGGCATCCTCTGCTCGTTACATGCATGCCAGTTCACTGACTTCTACAGGAATTTTCTGAGTGCAACTTCAATGCCTCAGGACAAGAAAAGGTACTTGCTCAACTTTACAAATATTTATCAAAAAAGCAGAAGTGCTTAGCACTGCCGTGACACTGTAGAGATCGTATCTGAAGTGCTGAGGGTCAGGGTTCAAGCAAAGCCAGTGCAAGTTGGCAGCATTCAGCTTCTTCCCAACGTCAGCCTTTTCTCCCCAGGCAGTGCATGAGAAAGACATAATCCTGATGCACCGCCTCAAAATAAACACTGTCATACCTGCATATACAATCTACAGATATTCCCAGCAAAAAGCCTTTCCCAGCCTTAACTGAGGAGTATAATTTCCCATCTTTCTCATGCTGTCAGGAAACTGCTTTTATTTAAGCACAGTAGAATGTTTTGTATTTTGATATATTAAAGCTATTGCAACAACTGCAGCCAATTTAATCTCTGGCTTTATTAAAAATCTGAATGTAGTATTTTAAGAAAAATATTTGACTTATCTAGAGTTTGGAACAATGGCTTGAAAAAAAACCAACCCACAAGGCAGATGGAACGCATCCTGGCTAAGAGCCTCACTAGATTTGCGTTATGTGTTTTGTCTCCCACCCTGAGAGCTCTGATCAAGAGCTCTCATCTGAGAAGAGAAGGCTCCGGGGAGACCTCATTGCAGCCTTCCAGTACCTGAAGGGGCTACAAGGAAGCTGGGGGGGACTTTTTACAAGGGCCTGTAGTGACAGGACAAGGGGTAACGGGTTTAAATTGAAAGTGGGGAGGTTTAGATTGGATATCAGGAAGAAGTTCTTCCCAGAGAGGGTGGGGAGGTACTGGGACAGGTTGCCCAGAGAAGCTGTGGATGGCCCATCCCTGGAAGTGTCCAATGCCAGGCTGGATGAGGCTTGGAGCATCCTGCTCTAGTGGAATGTGTCCCTGCCCATGGCAGGGGGGTTGGAACTGGATGGGCTTTAAGGTCCCTTCCAACCCAAACCAATCTATGATCCAGAGCAATTCATACCATTTTACTGAGAGATGAAGTTTGTTTAACACCAGGTATCCAAAGAACTACTTCATTATTCGTATTATATTTGCACAAGAGATGGGCTTAAAAATGAATACCAACCCTCCTAACAAATCAGTTCTCACACACGATACGTAAACTGCATGAGCTAAGTATCACAAATACATATATACACTTGTCAGGCTGTTTTTAAAACTACAGATGCAGCTTATTTTCGCCTTAAGTTTAGTTTTACCTAAGCTTGCATCATCTTACACGACTCCTTACAGAAGACTGGTATCGTTCTTTTCATCTCATACTAACTGCACTGACATGCAGCGCCGCTCGGACCGAAGGAAGTTCAGCAGCAGCTCCAGAACGTCTGCTGCTGCTGCTCGGGGCTTCCGGGATGACAAATGTGACCGCACACATCCGGGCTTTGACAACACATTCGCAACCTCGAACGCAACTGCAGGGCAAAGCACAGTTGTTATACACAACGCTAAAAACGCTGCATGCAACATATACATTTTTTTTTTACAACCTCCCTCTCTCCGTGTATCGCTTCACTGGGATTGGTTCAGAAGGATGAAGGAGCTGTACCAGCCCTCCCAAAGCCCCGAGTTGTTGAGCGGGGACAGGAGCTGGTGGTTACACACAACTCTGCTCGTTTCCAGTTGCTCCTCTCCAAAGCCCTTCTCCCTCAGTTGCAACCCCGAATGCTCTAGAAAGCACTTGCCCCTGGTTATACATCCCAGCAGCACCAGAAAGTGCTCCTGTGCCTTACGGGGTTGTCTGGGGGAAAAACAAAGAGTAGGTGTAATCCTGAGCAAGCGTTCGCTCTCCAGGCCACTTTCCTCTCCATTGCCTGGTGGATGCAGAGGAGAAAACCTAGATCCTTCCCCAAGCAAGGAAACAACAGAAGAAAAACATTAAACTCCCCACATCCCTAACTTTGTGAACAAAAAAATAAACTAAAGTTTCCTTTCCTCTCTAAACCCCTCCCTCAAGAGCAGCAAGCCTGGCGTGTAGCATGGAACTCTGGACACCAGCTCCAGAGATCATCCTTTATTTTTGCCGTGTCGGCAGTCGCTGTAGGAGGCGAGGAAGGAAAACCACCCACGCAGCCATCCCAACAAGTGAGGGGGGAGAGCCTGGAGAGATGGAAGCCCGGTCTGCCGACCACAGACACGAAGTGCCTGGCTCCAAGGAGCGGCCTGGACACCAGGCGTTGGATGCAGCTTTTTCCATGGCCCGCAGCGCTGGCAGCGGCACGCGGGAGAGCTCAGCCCGCCGACTCCGCTGCTGGCACTGCACTCCCACAGCCGCCAGGTCTCATCCATACTCCTGGAGCTTGCAAGGGGACATTGGATAACGAGCACAGTTCTCTCGGGCAAAGTCCACAGGCGAGACCGGAGCAGTTGCTGGCGGCAAATGCACACTCGTAAGACCAAGAAGAATTTAAACAGCTGGCTCTTTTCCACAGGAGATGGATAAAACCGGTAATCCATCTGCCTCCAGGAAGACGCACGCAAGTGCTTCTGGTGCTGCAGGAAAGCCAGGGCAGTCTCTTACCCAAAACCCAACAAAATGCCTAAACACTAATGGAGAAAAATCACAGGCTGGACTTGTGCAGTTCAGCTTTTTCCCTCTTTCTTCTTCCAGGATCAAGAGCCTAATTACTGTTTGGGCCCTCCTCCTTTCGCCTCGTGAAGACTGTGAATAGAAGTCTACAGTCAAATCCCTCTCACAGCCCGCACGGCCCCCGCTCCAGTCAACGCCCGGGTGCTCCTGAATGCGGCATTTGCATCTGTCGTTTCACGTTCGCAGCCTCCGACACCGTCTCATACGAGTAACACCGCTCGCTTCAACCGTCCGGCACGCAGAAAGACTCCTGGACAGAAGCGACCAACGCATATTCCCACGTTTGGCATCTACAGCTCATCTTCCTAATTACAACCCCCTGTGCGTCCTCACCCCAGCCCACGACTCTTTTCAGCATCCCTGCTGAGAAGGATTAAAGAGAAAGGCCCTCAAACACAGCATGAAACCGGCACTGTAACTACTGCATTATGATTTCTGGGGTGACGTTCAAGCAGGAGGCCAGACCAAGACTGCAATCATCCCATTTTGGCCAAGTCCTTAATTATAAACTTCCACTGTATTCAGTTGTCCCTGCTTATGAGAACGATGGCGATGAACCACCCCAAACCAAAGTCACCTTTACCGTACAGAGCATAAAGCAAACCCCATGATCGAGTACAGAGGACTTTGCAACCACCGAAACACACCAGAGATAACGCCCAGCGCTATCTCCTCCTGCTGCCAAACCCATCGAGGGGCAGCCCAGCACCCACACTTTCTAACATCCGTGCCCAGGCTCCGAGTGACACACGTACACGGGAACTAAGTGAACTTCACCGGAAATCCCTTGGAACGTACTTGTAAAATGCCTTTGCTTAGACATGAACTTCATACTGTACTTTTTCCTCACAGATACGTACTACTGAATACAAACCGCTTGGAGAACAGTGCCTTGGGGAAACATTTTATATCCTATGATGTGGCAAATTATACTGCATAACAACGTATGACTTTGCCAATAAAAGACCACAAAATTTGGGCACCCTCCAAGACTTACAGCCCCAGGCTGTGAGGTGTGAAGCAACCTCAACCCCCTTTCCCTTCAATGGCAGATGATGCTTTCTGGGGTCCCACAAAAGCTTCACCAACTTACAGAAACGGGGCAGTTGTTTTCTAGGAAGGAGGAGATTTTATACTGACTTCTGGTTTGCTTCTACTCAAGTTAATCAGCCTTCTAAAACGACACAAACGCAGTGCTGAGCGTCACTGGCAGTACAAAGCTGACGTAGCAGGAGTCGGAGCCCTTACAAGGCTGATGTTAGCCAGTTCAGTTAGTCTGCTGGACAAAGTTTTGACTCGGTTCCATCTCTCTGTAGCAACCTCCTCTGATGTGGATTTTCCATTCCCCAAGTGGGTTATTTCAACTTCAGCGCCCGGAAAGGCTCCTGCGGTCCTCCAAGCAAAGCCCGTCTCATCAACGGCTTCAGACCCACAAAAACGACTCATTCCCATCAAGCACGCTTCCCTCTGGATAGGTGCCTCTCTGTCTTTCTTTACGTTGAGGCATTGATTAAAATTCTTATAGCAGAAAGAAAACAGCCACCCGGTGAGGTACTCGGCTGATCCCTGCCAACAGAAACACCCTCGGTGTACGCAGCGAACCAAGAACGTGCAAGTCCTCATAACCACAATGTGACTTGAGCAGCACTAGCTTTAGACACAGGCATGAGTGTGTATGTATGTGTCATAAAACGGGCAATTATGTGCACGTTACGCTCAAATTCCAGAAAAACAGACTACGCCAATGCTATATTTAAATTCCCCAGTCAAGGATGCACAAAGGAGCCTAAAAGGCAGCAGGAAGTCAGAATGGAGCCTTGTAGCCTGTACAATCCACACAAGGACAAGACAGCATCACGGAAACCGCTAAGCTAATAGTTAAAAATCTAATTTAAAAACAGGAAGACACAGTCAGGATTTGATCAGTGGTTGCACCCCTGGAGCTCAGTATCACCACACAGACAGAAATCAATAACTGCCATTAAGAGGTCACTGATAAAAATCTATAGCAACTGAATCAGTCAACTTGAAACCTATTAACAGCTGCGTGAGAAAGAAAGAATTACTTTTTCAATTCGCTAATGAGCGTTTCTTTCCCTCCAGATGATCACTTTGTATACACCCAGCAAAAATCCCTTTGGACCCCCTTTATGAATGAACTGCTCAGCTTTTCAAGACACTGTCCAGATCAGCATCAGCTAATCGTCTGCTTTCCACAGTCGGCATCGGCACGTCGATACCAAGACTAACACAAATGACGCGGGAGGAGAGCGATGGCAGGGACACGCAAGGCGCACGCTCCTGTGCCATCTGCACTTTGCCACTACGGGGCTCGTCCTCTGTCATCAGAGCTACACAAGGGGTTATGGCACCACAGCCATCAACAGCAAAGCTTTCCAAGGTGGTGTTTTATCTGCTGAAGACCACAGATCAGTGACGGCGCTCAGCCGGAGAAGGAGAATTCTGCGAGAGGGGGTTTTTTAACCTGTACATCACTGTCCTCTGTAGGTTTGGGAACCTGCACCTGAAGCACACAGCCCAACAGTGACATGAAAGGTCATCACAGAGCCATGGATCCATCTCTTTATCCACTTGCGGTAAAAGTCACTGACCATTAACTGCAATAGCTGGCATCTTCCACGTCTCTGGCTTTTTCCAAGTCTCCAGCACCTTCTGAGCCAGTGCAACAAACCCCCCTCCCCGATTTTAGACTCGGAGCATCTCTCACACAGACCAAACAGAAATCAGACAATCTTAAGGACACTACAGCTCTGAGCTACATCTGATCCTAGGCACAAAACACCGATTTTTTTACCTGATCGGTAATTTTGCTTTGGTTAAACAGAGCCTTCTGGCCGAGCCCTGCTCAGACGGCCCTGGGGCCGTAAGAAGCGAAGCCCCGTATCCCACACGGCAAGAAACTGCAGCTCGTGGGACAGCGGCCACATGCCCGCCACCACTGACCATGCCGCCCAAGAGGCACCAACTCACCGAAGCCGAACGCCGACACGGCGGGTGACACCATTTAGCAACCAACTTCAGGCGCAACGAGGAAAAGCCCACAAACACTGCTGGCTTTGCCTTCCCAGCGCAGGGCGAGGGGCGCCGGCCCGGCGGGGCGGGAGCGGCACGC
>NW_010247448.1:25466-40018 GCF_000690775.1 Eurypyga helias | reverse complement strand
GACCCGCAGCGCCCAGGGGCCGCCCGCCGGCCGCTGCCCGAGGACGGTGGAGCAGAACGCCTTGCTCATCCCTCTTCACCCGCTGCACCCCCAGGAACACGTAATTTTTAGACTATTACATAATGCGCCCCGCAGCGGGGCACGGCCCTCGATGCACGCGCTAACGTCTAAATTACAGCTGCGTTTTAAGCATCGCGGCGGGGTGCTGTGGTTTTTTCTTCAATCACCTAAGTGTGATGTCGTGTAAGCCGGGGTTGACCAAGCACTCCCACCTCACGTTGCTGGGAAACGGAACACAAAATCCCTCAGAGGTGAGATCAGAGTTTGAGAGAAAAGATCTCACACTGCGTTCCCCTCCTTTACCATGCAAAGTTTCCCAGAGGGATAGATACACAATCACTTTTTTAAAAAAGCATGATTTCATTTTGGGGAGAAGTAATAATTGCACAAAGTTTGCAGAGAGTCTCCCTTTCTTCCCTCTTTCAAGGAGAATAAAAAAATAAAAAGGCAGCACAGTCACAGTCTGAGCCCAGCACTTCAAAGCCGATTTCGCTGAGCGGCAGGTAGCCAAGACGTATTGATTCTATGGCAGTGACAAAGATGTTAGTACCAGTATTTTAGGATGGAATTCATCTTCCCCAGGAACATCTTGACTAATTAAGATTTAGACCAGAACTAATCACAATTAGTATGTTCCGGTGCTTCTACCATGTTAAAATCCTTCCTTACGTCTTTGAGAGCTGAGGCCTGAACTGTACCAAGTACTACATCACCTTAGACATGCATAGCCAACATCCAACTTTTCATAGCACAAAATTCAAGCTGATTTCTAGTGTGAATGTTTAAAAAAAAATGCTGTTTTCCAGAATAAAGCCTGCATTAACAGGCATACTATGTCCTTTTTTTTTTTTTAAAGTGTACTTCAGAACAAGATTCAGACCATTGACTCAGCTCATCTTTTAGCACCATGTCACATAATTCTGAATCAAGTTTTTGCAGTAACATTCCAATTCTAAACATTAAGGCAGATCAGTTTATATTTTAATTAAAAAAACCAACCAAACAAAAGCAAACAACAACAAAAAAAGTTTTGTTTTCACTGCAAGATGAAGCAAGAGGTAACACCAGAGTGAATGAAACCAGAAATCAAAATCACAATTGTAAGGAGACTAGACTGACAAAATAGTGAACTTCCTTTAAGAAGTGGTATAGTTACAAGCTGATGAAGAAATACTTCTAGTGAAATTTGTCCTTAAATTCTTACCCTATTCCAACTTCCCTGAAATGTCTCCTGGACCACTTTCAAAGACAATTCACTCAGAAAATTTTCAACAATTACCTAATACTATAAACTCTGTTTAACTATTATTTATAAAGCTAGTCCACTCATCTAATGGCTAAGAAGATTAAGGTTTAGATTACTAAACTGGAGTTGCCTGATTCATGATCCCTTTCTAAAAATTGCTGTAGCCATATTTGAGAAGTGACTTATAATAGTGAAATCTAGTCCAAAAACAGGAGAAAAATTTACAAATTACTTCTAGTGTGTTTTTCTATAAGTCTTGCAATTTTAGTTATTTTTGCTAGTTATACTAATTATTTCACCTAATAATACCTTCTAGGCTATCTTTCTTTCTAGTATTGGTACAAACCTGAAAAAAAGCAGAAGCGAATTAAACCAAAAAGTATTTAATACACTGTTATCAAAAATGTTTACATGTTCTTGAGAAGATATTCTAGGCATTCTGTACCTGCAGGGGAAAGGGGGCAAGAGAGGAGAGGAAGAGACACCTATGGCTTATGTTGCTATAGCTACAAGATGCTTAGATTTCCAGTTTCAATGAATGAATCAATAGAAACCACAGCTTCACTCTTCTCTTTTATTCACCAAAGGCAGAACTGGAAGATGGGTTGCTAAGCAACAACACACTAAAGGCTGCAGCCCTTTGAAATTAGCATTACTGACTCCCCTCCATCCCAGAAGTCTCTTCCATTCAAAACCTTTTATTAAGAAAGGGGCTAAAAAAATGCTACCAGGACATAAATTTTTAAAATAAGAAACTGTAAAAGCAGAAGGAAAGCCAAAATTAAAACTCTCAGTTAGTTGGAATAAGGAGAAATGAAACAAAGCCATTCCTTCTGCAGAGAAATTAAAAAAAAAAAAAAAAAAAAAGATTTAGTAAGGATAGGAAAACTTAAATTTGCTTATATAAACCAAAACAGAAATGGAAAGACCATTTCTTTCTTTTGGGAATACTATATTAAAGCAAGGTTTTTCTCTAAATGACTATGTATAGTCTTTTTTTTTTTTATATTGAAATCCAAATATGTGCCTCACTTACACTCTTCTTTTAAAGACCTCATCCATAAAAATACACTAGTGGCTAGATATGCTGGAGATGCCTAACAAGAATTTAGAAATCTTTTATGCAAATAAAACACTCCACCAAAACCTACGCACGAAAAGCTCAAAGTCTCAGTTCAATTTCTGTCAACTAATTTCTGCATCTTATTGTTGTCATCTCCTAATTTGTTACCCATGTTATGAAAGCGTAATAATGTCCATCTTAGGCTCATGATAAAAAACAAAATAAGGTAGATGTAGATGCAGATTAGTCTCGCCTTTTTGCCTGTATCAACATAACCCCACCTGTTTTTATTGTAAGCTTCGGCTAAATGTTATTCCAATGCTACTGAAGTAGCAAACCCACACTGATCCTGAATGCATAGGGCTGTGTACACTGTTTTACTAGAAACTGCCTTGATAAAGCCTATCCACTTATACTTTTAGCCATGGACACCTCCCCCCTGAAAGTAGCATAGTTCAAGAATAGGTAATCTACTAGCCCCCGGAGCCCAGCTCCCTTATAGTCCCCCCCAGCCTCAGCATTTTCCAGATCCTTCCCTGTTCCTCATTCTACTCCCATACCATCATTTTTTTCCCCGTCTCCTAAACCTCCTTCCTCAGAGCTCCATCCCGCTGCACAACTTGCAGGCAAGAAACAGGCAGCCTGTGCTGTGTCGTTACGCACACACCGAAAGCCAGTGCTCAAACAGGAGGGATAAGGCTATGGCGCGTCAAGGTTCCCGAGGGAAGGACAGGCCGCTTCTTTGGGTCTTTTCTCAATTCTAATATTCATACAAAACCTGTGCAAGTGTCACAGTTCTTACACACATCTATTAATTTTAGTTTAGCTGACAACAGCTCAGAAGTTACTGGAATGCAGAGCCTGGAAACCACCAGCAGGTAGCATCACTGCATAAATGATGCATGCCAATCTATTTAGGAAACAAGCCTGTTAAGTCACCCAGTTATTGATAAGCAAGATTAGATATGATTGTAAACAGGCTCCCTACTTTAGCCTTAACATTCAGTTGTCATAAAAAGAAATGCAAACATCAAAGGAAAGTGACTTTATGTAATGTCAACGTGAAAAGCTAATTTTATCTAAGGAGGAAATGGAAATCGGTTATTTTAAGAAACTTAATCACTAGTATTAAGAATTCTCTTTTCACATCAAAGATCTTACTTCTGTGGTCAAATACATACAACATCAAGTGCTGTTTCAAAACCAAATGCAGCAGTGTAACAGTGTTTTTTGTTAGGCATTTGGTTTTTCAAAAATTCAGTATCACTGAAAAAACCCTCATCTTTCTCCTTCCACTCATTTATTTTTGATATGTTATTGCTTCCTTAAAGATCCACAGGTATATTCTGGATGTGAGACAAGATCATAATCCCCTGCAATCAAAATAATTTCTCAAAAAAGGTGTTTCATATGGAATAAAAAAAATGAGTGCTAACTTCTGCACATAAGACTGTGCTGTCTGCACATACAATGTTCAAAGACTGAACACTCCAAATTAAAAATGTCAAACATTTCTCCTCATGGAAGTATGACAGGTGGATAATAGACAGCATGAGTAGAAAATAAATTCTGTGTAAGACCTGCATGATCCATAAAAGCCTTTACTAAATATTTACATTGGATTTGAATTTCAAATATTAGATTTAGATATAAATATGTAAGTTTCATTAAGAACAATGTATATAGCTGTTTTTTCAAGGTTAAAAAAATAAAGCATGCTTATTGTATGTGTTAAAATAAAAACCCCATACTTTATTACTACTACAGGTGTATGTCAAAAGATTACACCATAATTATGAGTAAGTGGTTTACACAAACCGAAATCCAGCATCTTTACAACGCACCTGCACTAGACACAATAAGCTGTTGTTTTGAGTGCTATTTCAAATGGGCAAAACAAAATACTGAGTTACATGCTTTAAAACATTTTTATAATGCTGATGACACTTGATGATGCTCGCTGACACCTTACATAGCACACATGTAAGCAGTATTCTCTCCTGAATGAGAATAAATACAATTTCTTTCAAGGCTGCAGATTTTTCTTAAAAATAATCTAGATCTCTAGCATAATGAAGTTAATCATTCACAATACTTTTGTGCTGATATGGTCTTGGTCACTGCAGGATTTCATCCATAGTTTCCAAAGTCAGATTAAACAAGTAAGTCCATGAGCCATACAAAAAAAACCAAACCAAAACAAAAACCCTCCACCAAAAAAACCCCAAAAACCAAATCATGCTCTTAGTGATGCACGGGCCTTGTCCAGTATTTCCTTTCTGATCTTTGGATAGTTTGGATGTGCTTCAAGGACCTGTCAAAAGACAAAACAACGCAAAAGTTTGGTGTCTAACAGGAAAGAATACTGTGTTTGGTTATCCCCCTCATGACTAAGCTTACGCATTCGAAAACAAAAATAACAACACAACAGGTTTGTTTTAAGAACACATAAATATTTAACTGTGGCTAGAGACTACATGTATGGAGGTGAAGAACAGCTTCCTCAAAGACACCTTACTTCCCTTTCACACTGCCCTGTCACCTTGGTGAGAAAGACACAGGGGTCAAGGGCTAAACCCTCTGGGTGGCTCGAAATGCATGCACGCAGAACAGTGACCTCAGGAGACATTTCCAAGGTTTTAAGAACACTTTCTCTGCAATGATAAACTGCTCTTGTTTTTTCACTCCCTCAGGCTCTTCCTTACTATATCCTACCCACCTCACCTTCTTCAATTTCATCCTCTTCCTTATCATTCCATTCAATTTATTCTTCCTAGTTATCTTTATTTCTCCCCAAAAGAGAAAATTATAATTTATTCCATTGTTAATTCATAATGTTCACTCTGCCTCTATAATAGTAGCTCTTCCTCTTATTCTGCATCTGCTCTATTTATGTTTAAACCATACGAAGATGATACTGGAAGCTGCTTTCCAGGAGTGTCTTCTTATACTAACATTTGATTAACTTCTTCAGCCATACTGCTGTATGGATTTACCAAGTTACAACCACAGATCCAAAAGAAGGTGCTGCTATTTGAATATGCTTTCACATATGACAGCCAGCCACTTTCTGTCTCTTATGTACCTGGTGGCCAGGGAGCTCAGGATATATATCCTCTACATAATGTGCTTTAATTTAAACAAACTTATTAAATAGGGCATCTTTGTGACATTAGATTTATAAAACATACAGCTCAAACTCAACAACAACAGGATCATTATGTAAAAGAATGTTGCTACAGTAGACAGTATTAAGTATATATACAAATTCTACCTTATGACAAACATCGATTGCATCAACATATCTCTTTCCTTTCAGGTAATTGAAAGCCAGCTTGTATCCTGTAAATAAAAGTAGGGGGAGGAGGAGGGGGGGAAGGTGACAATTTCAGTTTCTGTACTGAATAATAAACACCTCACATCCAAATTCATTTTGGTTATGGTATATTTCTAAAGTAAGCATGTTTGTTTTCTGTTATTCTCACATCTGAGCCTGTAGAGATCAAAATTTCTGCTGAAAGTCACTTCAAGTAGTAAATAAAAGTCCTTTACACACTGATAGCTAGTTTGAATCACAAGGAGACATTATTCTAGAGAGCATGTGTTACTACAGAGAATACATAATGGTTGTCCTCTTTCAATTACTACAGTACCCCACAGAGTTTCTCACTGTGACCTACAATATACTGTCCCTCTGTAAAGGCAATTCCATTATTGAAGGACAAAATAAAAAAAAGCAGGATAGCAATAACAAACTAGGGAATTAAAATGCTATTCTGTTCCACTGTCAGCAGACCCCTAATTAAAAAAAAAAGTCACATGGAATAGCTAAATCGCATAGCAACACATCAGGCTGATATTTTGAACAAAGGTGCAGTTCAAGTCTCTCAGCCTGGGCAGAGATCAATACCGAGGAAAAAAAGGTTATAAGCATGCTATTTTAAAAATTTAAACTTTTAAATCTTTTATTTATGAATTTATCCTCACTAGCAAATGAGTATTAGGGATCAGATACCAGTTTAAACAGTTGTACTTGCCAGATGCAGTTTGTGCTGCTTTAAGCATTTTAGCATGACAATTCTTACAATGCTGTGTGCAAAACTAGAAAACAGGATGCACATAGACCCTTCAATATCATACTCTCACTTTTTGTATGCAAGATTGTTCCACAGTTTAGTTTCACTAAAGCATTCATCTCCATAAATACCAAATGATTTTGTAATTTGCTCAATTTCTACCCTCTAGTGAAAGTACTGCATCCAAACTAATACTTAGATAACTAGAGACAATACTTAGATAACAAGTCAGATTTATATCAGTCGTTTTTATTTGTTTTGACACCTGAGTCTTCCTTCTGTTTTGACCCTCTTAATTTTCTGACTTAGAGTACACAGGGTAGCATCTATTTTTGGCAATCCATCCATGTACGTGCATTTTTATCTTTAACTGTGTCATAAAAGCAGGAACTAAACCATAAAACATTTAATTCCATTAATAAAACACTACTTGAATCTACAGATCACATTAGATAAAATCATGAACCAAACCACTGCAGCATCCAGTAGTTACACGTATGAACTGCCATGCATTTTGTTTAACTGGAACAGTTACAGTCTTGTTAAGAAAAAACAAGTTCTCCAGTTGATGCCAGAGGTCCCCCCACCCTAACCCTGAAAAAAACTAGGGCACACACACACACTAAAAAGACCACAGATTAAAGACCACAAATATGTATTTTTGAGGGGCCACGATCATAGCCCAAAACCTGGAACAGAATTTGTGTAGATCACCAGTCTGGGGACCTAGGGACTGACTCTAGGTGCTGAATAAGAAAGGGCGTTTCACCCTATGTATCAGTTACATAAAGAGTTTCCTACATTAAATTAGTCTAAAAATGTGACAGTTTAATGTAGACCTCAATTAACCATCCAGATTGGAACTTGAATAGTATCCCAAGTTTTCAGATAATTATCTTTTTAAAACCAGATATATTTCAAGATTTAAATAGTTTATTTTTTATATTCTGATCTATAAAACCTTATCCATATAAACAGATAATTTGTCTGATTGTGAAAATGAAATAATTAAATCAATGATCTGCCACCAACAGGTATATAATTAGGTAGTATAAAAAGTTCTCTACTGCAGATAGTACATACTGAATTACTATAAATACGTTATCAATAAAATTAATACTGTACTTACAGATAAAGTTGTTCACAAAGAACCAACTAAATCTGTTTCAGACTAAATGTTGTACTGAAAGAATAAGCGAAATTCTGAAGTATCATAAAGCTGCTACCTCTTCCCACAGGGGCTTTCCAACTGACTGCTAAGTACACCTGTAAACACCTGGGGGTTTATGTGAAGAAAAACAGTGATACTCTAACTCTGTGGAAAATTAAAAGCAGTTTTTCCACTAAAGGGTAGCTGTTTCATTCCTACTGTAGTGCCTGAAGTCATACATACAGGTTATATATACATGCCTATTGTTGGATTTGTTTGGTTTCCATATTTCCAGGCCATCTCATAATTTATTGCTGCATCCTTATATGCTTGTTCCTTTTCCATTATGTATCCCATGTATTCATACGCCTTACAGCATGACTGCAAAATATAAACATTATTTCAAAATCTTATTTAGGTAATACCAACAGGTTAATTGCTTAAATGCTTTGAATCTGTACAACTGGAAAGCATAAATGATACTTGTACTAACTTTGATGACAAGATGGTCTTGATTTGAAACATCTGTAAGACTTATTAGCTACATGGAATTCTGCAGAGAGTTTTCCTAAGTTACACTGAATCAAGTACAGAGCTCATCACAGGGGACACTGCAACTACTCCTTCAAAAATGTTTACAGGAGCCCTGTATATACCTCTCTCAGTTACTAATAATCCTATGGAGGCTGCATTTCAAGTCCAGCTGGAAAGTGTAGTATATTCTACAAATACTGTTTGTTTCATTTATTCTTAAAAAGGTGTTTTCATAGCCTTATTTTTGGAAAACGTTTTACATTACAATTTTCTGCTTAAAGATAAAGACAGACACACATATCCTGAAGACAACACCAACCACAAAAATATTTCATTTTGTGTAACTCCAAGTGGCCAGTTACAAGCACCTGAAAAACAGGTTCCAAAAACCACTAGTACTAGATGAAAATTCTAGCACTGCTTATGTTACACATACATATAAATCAATTTATCTCCATAGTAACTGTACTAACTGTATGAAAACCACAGTAATTCATATAGAAATCTTATATTTAGTACATAAAGCAGGAGAATAAACAAAACCCTAACTACAATATGGCCTTACTTTGAAAAGTTTATACTACCATGCTGTCAATAGATCAAATATTTTCAAGAGAAAAATAAGACTTTTATGAAAACATGCACCTCTCTTATATAGGTAAAGAAATGCTGATATATAAATTACATTCCATCTTTGGCTTCACTATTTCCAATTAGGCTTCCAAAATCTACTGATGAAAAGATTGCAAATCACAGCATACTGGGATAAGCAGTATGGGAATACCTGGAAGATGAGGATAAAAATATACTCTCCCTCTTTTTTTTTTGGACAAACACCACAAAAAGTTCAAAATCAAAAAGACTAATCAGTAAGAAACCCCAATTTCACAGAAATATCTGCTCATAGGGATCTCACTAACCAAACTTAGGACTTTTAAAATCAAAACAAATCTCTCTTTCAAAATACTAGGGTGAAAACTTCATAAAAGCTAACACATTTACTTAAATTGTATCTGTATATCCACATAATTCAATTCTGAATGCTAAAAACAAACCTAAAAACTAACTCATCTAACGTGTTTTCTCAGGGTAATCAAATCTTCCAAACTGGAGAATACCACGCAAAATACTGTCTTGTGAACTAACAAGGTATTTTAAGATCTAAAATATTCAACATCTCTTTGATTAGTACAATTGCTGCTTTGCATGCAAGTTGAAGATAAGCCAGTATCTTTGCTGTGCTGTTTTGTTATGGAATTCAAGTTGCAAAATTCTAATTTGCCATCCTCCTTCCTATCAAGCAGAGCTTGTTTATCTAAGGCCCTCATGGGTCACAAACTGTTTAGAACAAAAGAAAAAATTACGTGGCAAGGCTATGCTTTTAGAGCTGCTGGGAATTTCTGCAGAAAAGTGCCATTTGTGGTATATACCTGCTCAACACATCATGTATTTCAAGATACGTCTTATTTTGGGAAATGACTCATGTTTATCCTCCGATAGAATGGATTTTGCAACGTCCCTTGGCCATCTGGACAAGTGTGTAACTCACCTTAGGGTAGAGTTTTTTCTTAACTAAATTCAAACTCATTTTCTGTAAACATTAAATTGAGTACATCCTATTTAAGGGGCATCTGTGCACAAGTATGATACCATTACACCAAGAACTGCTGTAGCTGCCTCTTAATTTAGAAAGAAAAAGAGTACAAGTTCAAAAAAATATACCTCTCAAGGAGGTTGCAGGAGTGTGACTGAATAAGGTATCTTACCTTTCATACTGATGAATTCAGAAAAAAGATATATACAGCATCAGGTCCTTTTCTAAACCAAATCTGTGCACTATAAACAGCATCCTGAACCGGCAGCACAGTACCTATGGAAGACTAGCCTATTGGATGTGCCTCTCACCAAGGAAAGTGAAATATATAGATGGAAAAACTTGATCAGCAAAGACGGACAAAATGAAAAATAAGCACAAGAGCTAAGATCTGTGCCTGTTCCTATAGTCAAACTCAAATATTATGCAGTTTGCCTGCTCAGAAACCCTGAAGTAAAAACATTAGGGCTTGTCCCCGACAATCTGCTAGACAGTATCTTCAAAGCAGAGGGTTAATATTAGCATTTAAAAATAATAAACCTGTACAGTACCAGGCTTATGAACATAAATGTTTAGAAGCATATTTTAAGAGATGAATATGACATCCCTTTATAAAATGGAGCAATTTTCCAAAATTTATATGGCTACATCTTCATCAGATTTGCTAGACTTAATAAAACACGCTTCTGGCATTCCATAAGCACCTTAAGCTTTGGTGTCACCACACCTAAAACTTGTGTAAGTTTTTACAGAATATGCATAAAAATAACTAAGCAGCATTCACAGGTTTGTTTACTACCCTCCAGTGTAAAGTCGCTGTTTTCCTGGCTTGCTTTTGTCTGCTTCTACTTAATAAGTGAAATACCAGGCAATTGGAAAGAAATACATTTCAAAATCATGTTTCAGAAGAAAACTAAACATTCAGAAGGATTAAAATCAAAGGTGGCTAAGGTTACTTTTAATGTGAAGTCACTTACCCTGTTATGACGAAGGCATCGTTTTAATAATTCACCTGCCATATCATATTTTGCAGATTGAATATAAATATCTGCAAGCAGAAGCCAACTCTTTTCAAACTCCTCTGCATCAATGGGATTCCAGCTCATTTTTGAAATCCGTTTTAACTGATTTCTGGCTCGTGGAGTCTGTTTCAAGATCATGTAGGCTGTGGCCATTCCCAAAAGCGCTGGTATATGATCCTTCTGCAGTAAAAAGCATAATGATGGCCAGGTATCTGAAAACTAAACTAGAAGCTAAATCTCAGGAAATAAAGATAGAACATCCAATTAAAAAATGTTTTCCATCTAGTGCTATGATTATTTCTGCAAGACTAATCATGATATACACCACGTTAAATAATTAAAGGATGAATGTAAGTTTGGGCCCCAAACAAGCTTCTTCAGGCTCAGGAAACATTGAAAGCATCCACAGGTGTTTAATCTCAACAAGAAACTTCCTGATACCATTAAGATACATCCTTTACATACACAAATAAAGACTTCAGACAGAAACTGACCTCACTTAAAGTTACAATACAAATGGTATTTTCTACTTTTAGAACTGTCTGTTAAGTGTCAATAACCAGGACACCAATTCCTATTAGGTGTACAGCTCCTAAAAATGTAAGTCTAAACTGTCTGCATCCAAAAGCTACATAAAACAAACAGGATTCTTAAAAGCCACCATTCTATTGAAGATCCTCAAGCAAGCAATAAGTGCAAGGAGCAAGTGTGATTTTTAAAATCCCGCCTTTATTAGAACAGGGTATAGAAGAGAATGGGGCTCATATCCTACTACCTAAACACAGTGAGTAGTTCCATCATCAGCTAAAAGTTTTTCTCCCTCTAAATGTTTCTGGCTCAGTATCAGTACTCTGCCTCTATGCCTTTTTGTAGGGTCGTGCTGTGAATGGGCTTGCCATAGTGGGTTAAAAAATGACTCCACCAAAAGCCCTTCTACAGAATGACCAGCTCATCCCCCTTCTCCCTCAACAGTCATACTTAGCATGCATCAATAATCTCTGAAGTCTGAAGAGATTAAAACTGTATATTTAATGCAACCCTGGAGAGAAGACTACATATCCTGCTGAGACTGTGTCCCCATGTGAAAAACTTTCAAGATTCATAGGACCTCAGATCAAGTCTGAGCAGGCCGGGGAAGCCACTGCTGCAGGCAGAGGGACACCTTGTTTGTGATTCTCTGAACTGCCTTACACACAAGGTAAGCATCAATGTACTCAGCTCAGCCAAGGAGCAGTGTAGCACACAGTCAATGGGTAGTAGTAACAAGTATTTCTTGGACTAAATGTGTCTACCTGTGCTTAATTAAAATCTGTTGAAAGGTGATGGTAACCAGAGCAACTGCTATTAATCCTAAAGCTAATGACTATAAGTAGCTATAAAATAATAAAGATTTATAGCATAAAGAATGAATTTTAGGCAGACGAATAATCTTGCCCTGGAATCCAAATACTGTCAAATTGCCATGAAGTACATGAAAGCAGCTTATATTTAATTGTTTTTGCTTACAGAATGAAGGTGCTGTATATCATCTAACAGGCTGCTTGCAAGACTGGGAATTAAAAAGCAAATCCAGCAACTCAAACCAAATTGCCTATTCACATTCCAGTAACAGGCAATATTAGCATTCAGTTGAGTAATATATTTTCAATCCAATTAAAAACCTCTAAAAGATGTTAATTCAGCACCCTTTTTTTCGTATTTTATATAAAATATTCTTTAATAGGAAAAAGAAACCCTTAAAATGAATAACACTGACACATGCCACTATTCTTGAATGTAAACTGTGAGACTAGTAAAAAGAAAAAAAGTAGGAAGTGTGAAAGAGAAGACAGAAAATAAGACAGGTAACTAACCTCAGCCACTACTATTTCAGTGAAAGTGTTCAGTGCTCGTTCAACACTTGATTTTTGTTTGGTTGCCATGAGACAATAATTTTCCATGATTCTCAGTTGAATGTGACCCTGAATGGTCTGAGGCTTGAGTTCCTTCAGAAGGTTTTCTGCTGTTCTTACAGCCAACTGCACAGACTCCTGCTTCTCTGTTGAGTTACTGTTATCAGAAAAGAAATGTTTGTAAAAGCTAATTTTTTTAAATATATACAAATTAATTACGAGTTGGTATCAATTCCATGCTAAAGATATGCCATTTTATACAAGATGTTATATAGGCATTCTACATTTATTCTCTTCTGTAACAACTGCAATTCCTAACAAGCTGATTTTAACAATGCAAGTGACCAGGACTCCAGATAAAATCCCCTGTATTTTCTGCTTGAGGTTGACTTATTACTGATTATTGGATAGTCTCTCCCAATATAGTAAATAGAAAATTCAAAGCATTACATGAGCTCAAAGTACTGACAGTTTAAATTAACGCACACTATTAAAGGGTGGCAGAGGAAGGGGATGACGGAAGAACCCAAGCAATATTTATTTCACTCACCCTATGTCAGCATCCAGATTTTCAAAGACTTCACCACCCACAGTTTCATTATCTGGGTTCAAACAAATTTCAATCATGTTGTAGACTGCATTCTGCCCCCAGTCACTGTCCTTTCGAGCTTTATTAAAATGCCGAAGTGCATCATTTGGTTCACCTGTATACCTAGAAAGGTAATTAAAATATTTAAAGCTTGGCAAGAAAACTTTGCTGCCCCAAATCCCAAGAAGAGACCCAAGTATTTAAAAACAGGTGACATGCTTGCACACACTGACAATGCAAGGTTTGAACAGCACACATACTATTACAAGACCATGTTTTTGCAGACTAAAACCAGTCTGATAAATTGCAAAATTTGCAAATAAGTTATATTATATTATTGAAACTGAAAGAATATCCCTTTTAATAAGCAGGAAATATGAAAGACGTATGTGGGGCAGATAAAATAGCTTCATTTTAAAGAGAAGCTCATTGGAAAGTATTTCAGAAGAAAAAAGGAGACCTATTCTAAAATCCTAACACAAGTAATTAGGAGACCAGTGCTATATTACTTATCACGCTATACCTCCGAATGATAACGGATGACAAGAATGTTAATTTAAATTATGCACTACATAATCAAATAAACCTTATCTTTTATAATTGCAAGTACCAAAGATACAGTCCTTTGCTGTAGTGAAATCCTGGTTCAAGCTTTGTTCTGGAAGAATGTTTTTCAGCCATTAAAAGAAATCTTGGGACTTCTTCTAGTTTCCCAGCTCTTCTTAAAAGATCAATTAATCGTGAGAGGGTTGCATAGTTATCTACATGTACAAATAATTAGGACATTGTTATTCTAGTTATTTGCTGTATGAATAGATTAAGAAATAAAGAACCTGCCTTGTTTTTTTCACATATATAAATGATATATTATATGGTGTAATGCAGAAGGCATATTACATAGTCTCCACAGATGCAGGAACGAAGATACCAAGCAATACTTGCAATACTTCTAAAAACCTGTATAAAGGTAAGTATAATTGCACTTCACTTTCAGAAGCACTCAAAGCCATTTGCAGTACTCTCACTTTTTTCAAAGTCCACTAGAAAGTTATACATGCATTATAGTACTGTTTTAATAGATTTTGGTAGTTTTCTCTCTAGTCATAATTTCCAAATTACTAAAATACACTTATTCCTGTCCAAGATAAGTTTCCTTTATTGCTCTTGAAATAAAACTCTGGCATTGTGTTCATGCATTTGATACCCTAAACACATGAGAAAGTGCATTACAGCTAGAAGTAAACAACACCCTAGCTACATTTGACTGGAGGTAAACAATGCACATTACATTGCAGCAAATTACTGACCTATGAGCAATAATTTTCT